>NC_092859.1:67243319-67287526 GCF_032062135.1 Pyxicephalus adspersus
TCAACAATAAATGTGTACTGTAGTCTTCATGGAAAAATAAGACATCCCCCTGAAAATAAGACCTAGGGCATATTTTGGCATTTCAAAAAATATAAGACGGTGCCTTATTATAGGGGAAACAGGGTAGTAACATTTTGGATAACATTGTTGAAGTATCTAAGCGTACTACTATTCAACATATGCAACAAATAGAGATAGATTGAAGGATCGTCATGCAGCTATTCTAATCGGCTAATTGAGGCAAGTAACTGTTGCAGCCAGGACCCTAAAACAGATGCCATTTTGAAAAGACGTGCAGGAAAAGCCATTTTGGATCAAACAACGCGCTGGGGAAGCACTTATTTGATGGTAAAGCATTTGCTTGAACTAAAAGACTTTGTTGAAGAACTGGACAATGAAAATGTTTTTTATTAACTGAAAGCCAGTGGACACAAGTAAAATCCCTTTACTGTCACCAAGAGTTTGCAATCTAAAGATTTAACACCTGGTAAATGTTTTTTGAAATGGAAGAGCTTGAGATATTGCCTGAACAAAAGTGTTAACAAGAGAGTTAATAGCTGATGGCATTGTATCTTCAATGAAGAAAAGAGAGAATCTCCTACTGGATAATCAAATCTTGTTAGCTGCTATTTAGGTTGATCCAATGAGCCGAATTTTGTTGAGCGATGACCAGACAGATACTGCAATTTAAAGGCCCTCTATGATGTAGCAGTTCGCATGAAGGGATTAGTACTTGAAACACCACCACTGGATGAAGCTATAAACACTGGTAACTCAGGATCATCCTCTTCAAATGAAGAATTAGACTTCGATTCCTACTTGGACAAAATGGAACTTTCAACAGTAGAGCGACCTCGCATATGCGTTAAAGATAAACGACCAGAAAATGTCCAAATGATGAGATTCTAGGAGTATTTTAAAGAATTAAAAGAAGTAGAAAAATATGACTGCTCATCAAAACTGACTGGAGAAGAAGCCATTCTTGTTTATCCCGAGAATATTAGTGATTTGGCTAGAACCTTAACAGCAGTGCCACCCACCCTAGTCAGTGTTGAAAGATTATTTTCTGCTCCAAAAATAATCAAGTCAGATTTAAGAGCTTCTATGACAGAGAATCTGGTAGAAGCAGTTCTGTTTCTTAGAACAACACTACATCGAGTTAGTTTTGTATTGTATTTAACAGCTTTTCTACTCCACAACTATATTCCAAGTTTAATATATAAATTGTTTTTGTTCATGTAGTTAAGCTTTGCTTTTTGTTTTAAAACTACCAAATAATGTGGTTCATATTTTTAAACTGGTAAAGTTCCTGATTTTTATGCATTCTATGCTACTACTTTATAGCCACTTGATAAAACCTTATTATTTTTAAATTTTTTTGTCTTTTGTTTAAACTGGTTAATACAGTAGAGTGTCAGCTTCCTAGCCAGTAGTTCTGTGGTTAAATAGCGTGTATGTTGCCTTCCTTCAATCAACGTGGAAAATACATTAGCATAATTTGAGGTTTCTCATTTTATCTTCACACTTTTGTAACCAAACATCACAAAAACAAATTTTCACCCTTGTCAAAAAATTATTTTGCATTCAATTTTCACACTTTTGCATTCAAACTTCACAAAAAAATTTAGACCCCCTAATTATTCATAAATAAAAACATTTATTATAAAATTAAATATAACACAATATTTTTACCAAAACAAATTTCCCCAAGAAACATTAAATAAAAATATGTAATAATGAATTAAATTATTTATTATTCAATAATGCTTTCTCAGGTATTTAGGCAAAAAGCTAAACATTTTTGTATAATAATTTGAGCAATCCTGCTCGCTTATTGTTAAAAGTGCACTATTGATGCTTTCTAATAAAGCACCCGAATTAATTAACCTATTTCTTCATACTACTCATTTCCATTTAGAGAACATGTTCTCAACAGGATTAAGAAATGGAGAGTATGGTGGTAAAAATAGGAGTTGGTATCCCTTACTTTCAACAAAGCTCTTTACCTGGCTAGTTTTATGAAAGGGGACATTATCCATAATTAGGATGGCATGCTGAACACTCTTTTCACTAAAAACATTCAAAACCTCATTAATAAAAATGAGGAATACTTCTTGATTAAATACTTGTGCTTGTGACTTAAAGTGGAGGGTCCCATTTGTATTCCTCACACACAAAAAATCGAATAATTTCTGGAAAGCACTCCAGCCACAACATGCACTGCCTTTTGCCCAATAGGAGATCGTCCCCTTTTGGTTCTCTTTGAGATGTTAAAACCTACTTCATCAAGAAAATAGATGTTTTTTCCATCTTCCTTTTATGGTAAAAAATATTGTGTTACATTTAATTCTATAATAAAAGTACTGATTTATGAATAATTAGGAGGTCACTTTTTTGTGAAGTGTGAATGCAAAAGTGTGAAGATAAAATGAGAAACCCTGTAAATACAGAGGTCGGAGTCAGGGGTACCAGAAACTGAGGAGTCTTGAGTCGAAGGATTTATCTACCGACTCCACAGCCCTGGATAATATCAATCACTTTGTTAACCGAATCGGCTAACAATTCCTTAAACAAGGTGCTTACGGCTGAGGATAATTGCTCTTGCAAAACAGATTCAGGCAAACCTTTAATGCCTATGTTATTTCTTCTACTTCTAATTATCAAGTTCTTCAACTTGCCTGTACACACAAAACCCTTTTATTGAAGTCAGACTACAGGGTAATTAGTGAAACGTTCAGTTATGTCTCCGCTCCATTTAAAGTGTATGTATAACTACAAATAGATAAAGAAGGGGGAAAGGTTAAATCACCTCCTCTGAGATTTCTGTTCACTTCCTCTTTCTGAAGCATGACAGCAAGTCTTTAACAAATAAACCCCCCTAGCGGTATTCCGAAGTGTGATTTTGGGGTGGACTTTACATGCTAAAAACGGTAATTCCGAGTCACACTCGGGGTTGCTAAAAACATAAAAAAAATCACTTTCCTTGTTCCCCTGTCGCCCCCCGGTGTCCTGCTCGTCCCTGCGGGTCCTCGGGGTAGGTCTTCTTCCTCAGATCCCAAGCCGGCGACTGCAGAGACGTTCTCCGGGTGACGTCGGTGCAGGCAGGAGGATCGGTGGGAAATTCAAATAATTTTGTATTGGATTCAAAACTTTTGTATTGAGTCTAATACAAATAAATCTTTATATAAATATATGTGTGTGTTATTTAACCAATTTCTAGTAAAAACTATTTGTTTTGTGTGAATGCAGATTTAGTAACAGTTTTGCAACATAAAGCATAATAAATCATCTTCCCTTTTAATTACCTGGCCATGCTAATATGTAGTCTGAGTTTTTGTTTGTTTTTGTTTTTTTAATACACATAAACAAACTTCAAACGTTTTTTACATTTCCCTTTCCCTCAACTATGACAATTGATGGCTTATAGATATATAAAAAAAATAAATAAGGATTTTCCCTATTTTTTGGCTCACGTTTTTCCTCAACAGTAAATACAGTTGTTTAAAGTCAGGTTGCTGCATATTTGCAGACATTTTACCTTTAAAATATTTTCATTATGTCTGGGCATTCAGTGTTTATTGCAACACTGCAACAGATAATGTGATCTCTCTTGCTAAGCATTATTTTTCAACAAGTACTGTGGTATGGCTTGTTTTGATAGCGGCTGACAAAAATACAATTCAATACATATTGCCAAATCCTTGTAACTTTCCTTTTTTCATTCCATGTGTAGTTGTAAATTATAAGTCATTTTCTTGTCTATACAGGTGCGATCGTCGGACGTTTCATGGTCAGATACCAGAAGGACACTACGAAAAGATCACCGATGGGAATCTGGTTCACTACTGGAAAGGGAAGAAAAAGAAAAGCTTTTTAACGAACACATTGATGCTCTTACAAAAAAGAAGCGTGAACATTTCCGACAGCTTCTGGATGAAACCTATACAGTAAGTTTTTGTGTTAAAGTGGAACTCCCTGAAACAGATTGTGCACATAGTTTTAAAAACTCCTGTATTTAAAGTACATACTTACCCTTTTTTTGCAGTCTAGCAACAATTTTTAATTCTTCTAAAGTTGTACCTCTTCTCTCCGTTATTCCCACCTAAAGTACTGGTATCCTTTTTCCGTTGGCCTGTAGAGCACAGACTGTTCTGGGGCAGAAAGTTATCTGCTGAGTCAATTGATGCCCTTTCACTCTGGCCTTTGCAGAACTAGGATCCCTAGGTTTGATGCTCAGTCAGAACACTATCTGCATGAAGTTTGTATGTTCTTCTTTGTGTAGGCTTCCTCCAGGCACTCCAGTTTCTGCTCACATCCCATAAACATGCAGTTAAATTTTCTTCCACCAAAATTGGCCTTAGACTGTGTTATTGTAGGCAAATTAGATTATGACTATAGACTTTGCAAAGCCATGTGGTATATGTTGACGCTATAGAAATACAATTTAAACTTCATTCCCTGCCCTGATAACCTATTAGTCAATAGGCATACTCCCTGATGTACAGTGTCCTCCCTAGCCCTGTTAGCCAGATGCACCACCTGCCACTTTTCATTAACCACCCAACTGTTCTTGGTGGTTACTGGAAAGTAGGATCACAATACAGGACTGGCCACCTGCCTACAGCTTTTTCCCACCCAGCCTAATTTTTTTTTCTGGGAAAACTACTGATGTACAACCTTTGAGTGCTGTTGTTAAACACAGTGAAGTGTGTTTATGTTGGCTGATGGTTGTCAGGGCCAGGAAAGTGCCTTTTTTTTTAACTCTCTGCAATTAATGATAAGCCAAGTGCCCAGACTTTAGTGAATTCCATCACTTCAGATTCTTTAACTTGCATGATGCCAGCATTGAAGAGAGATGGGGGAATACTGACTTGCTAGAAATGTCAAATGAGATCAGTTATTTTTTTCTTCAAGGCTCCAAACTTTGAACTATGTATACACTGACAATAATGGATCGTTTATAATGTCAGACTTTTGATTCCCACAGTTTATCTAACATTGATATTTTTTCTCAAGATTACTTTAACTTCAACTTGGAAAGAAGTCAAGAAAGTTATAAAAGATGATCCTCGGTTTATAAAGTTTTCTTCCAGTGATCGGGTAAGTAAATGAAGTAAAATGCAGTACTGGAATTGTATCAAATACATGTTTTTTTTTTTAGGTTTGAATATGTAGGGCTCCAAAAGTTTTGTCTGTACAGTTATCTTTATTTAGTAATAAAGGGCACAGTTAGGAATTGTAAGGATAATTTTTGTTTTTTGTTCTGTTTATAATAGTAAGCTGCCTGTTTTAGTAGTGGCATAACTGTTGGGGGGAAAGAAGTAGGCCACAATAGTAAATTATGTTTGAAGAACATTAATGTTTGAAAACCTTTCTAAATATTTATATTCTGGATTTTTTGTAACCATTTCATGTCGCCCCCTAGTGTGTGCGTGCGTGCGTGTTATCCTTTTTCATCCAATGTTTAGATCAGAGTTTCTCTGTAAGGGTGACATTTTTCCCAAAAGCCAGCAATCTAAGAGGCCTTCTTCCAATTGACCACTATACTGATATACTGCGAGTTGTGGATATAGTCATTATTGAAGGGGTTTCTTAGTAGCTGAAAGTTATTTCAAGGGTTCCCCTATGTTGAAAAGGTTGAAAGGTGATTACATAAAAAGGTTTACATACATAAGTCAATAATGTCAAACAGAAGAAAGAAATGTCAAGAAAATATTTCTGTTAATTGCTTCTACTGCCAGCCTCTGTATTCTGTTATATACATACAATGCAGTGTGAAATATCTTACTTGTATAAATATTGCAGCTCTGTACATTGCACCTTTTGAAAACAAGTCAGCAGTAGCAGATAGATTTCATATCTATTCCTAAAGGGAAAATCTTGCAAATCTGTTTATAAACTACCCTCACTCCCCCCAAAAAATGGTACAGAATAGTATAGAAAGTAATACTGCATTGTTACCTGAAAATGTGTATTTACTGAAGCTCTGTTACCTTTTCTCTATCTTGGCAAAGTTATTCATGATCTGTGTTTAAAAAGCACATTGCTCTATTATGTTACTGCTGGGCATGTTTCTGTCTCACATTTTTTGCATGCAGTTCTGCAGTTAATCCGTTTTGTGTTTGCAGAAAAGGCAAAGAGAATTTGAAGAATATATCCGAGATAAACACATAACTGCCAAAGCCGACTTCAGGACACTTTTAAAAGAAACAAAATTCATTACATACAGGTATGTAACCTGTTTTAATGTTTGGTCATTTTATTTAAAAAAAAAAAAAAAAAAAGTTCTGGCTTTAGTACTTCGTCAATCCAAACTTGCTTCCTATGCTACCCTATTTTCATCACAAGATGCCCCCAGTCATTTTTATTGAGGGACATTTGACATTACTCAGGCCAAAAGGTTGACCACATACTTTAAATGCTAGCCACCCCTGAGTCAGAATCACCACAGCCCCATTGATCCATGAAATGCCAACTCCTGGAATGCAGCCTCACAGGACCACCCTGCCTAATGATGTTAGACAAAGTATGTATTACAACAAAAATCATAAAATACAGGTAATTAAACCTAAATGGGGCCCCAAGTGTTTTTTATTTGTATGATATATATGTATGTAAAAAAAAAAAAAAAAAAGAAATATGTTTGTATATCGAACTAACAATTTCTTCTACTCTAGGTCAAAGAAATTAGTTCAAGAATCTGACCAGCATCTGAAGGACGTTGAAAAGATTCTACAAAATGACAAACGCTATCTAGTACTTGACTGCATTCCTGATGAGAGACGTAAACTTATTGTATCCTATGTAGATGATCTTGATAGACGCGGCCCCCCACCTCCACCAACTGCCTCAGAACCTGCACGAAGAACAACAAAATAACAGGACATCTCATATGTGAATATATATCAGTGCATACCAACTGTCCATAACAACTGCATGAGCAAAACCACATGGTTTATCTTGGGTCATTTTTCTAAAAGCAACTGCAAAAAAAAAAAAAAAAAAAATTCAAAACCATAATACTTTCATGTACACAAGAAGAGAAAAAAATGAACAGGGGATATTATGCTTGAAAATTATGATTCTGTCCAACAAGTCTAACATCTAATATCACAGCTGTGATATGTGCTTTTAGAATATTCAAATAAGCCGCGTCATGTGCAGTCTGAATTCAAGTCAATGTGACTGGAAAGTATGGTGCCATAGCAGCCCAGTGACATAGTATTGTATTGGAGCGTGATAATTGTTTGAACGTATTCTTAGACTGGTAATGCCGGACTAGAAGATACATTGCTGGAATTAAAAACTCAGTTGTTCTCCATAGCCGGGCTCATTTGTTGGATTTGAAAGGCATCTTTTTCCCCTTTCAAAAATTTCTGCAAGTTCAAACCCTAGAATGAGGCCTTCATCTGTTGCTGTCAGACACAACTGACTCAGATCCTTTCAAATTTATTTTTTTTAATGTTTTCATTTACTTTGCAATAGATGAGGGGGGGAGGGGGGAGGGAATACTCATCACAGTAGTTCCTGTAACCGAATGCCACCGTTAGAAATGTATTATTTTTGAAGGTTCAAGTTCATTTTGAAACGATAACTTTGCTGAGTTTGTGTATTTGAAGTACAATAAACTTTTTTTTATATATATATGTACTTGGTTTGTATAAATATATTCATTTTTTTTCAGCATAAATATTTCAAACTGAACTCCAGGTTCCAGGTAATTATTTCAGCTGCAAGTGCAACTTTTCTTACTTCAGTCAAACTTTTCTTACTTCGGTGCTCATAATCTGTCATTGTAATATTGTTATAAATTAAATTCAGCAAAGCAATTTTTGTAACTGAGATCAGTAACAGCAGCCTCTCTTCTTCACCATTGTATAGTTCCGTGGGTTATTGTCACTATCTCCGTACTGCTTGCAGTACAAAGTCTGTCAGTAAATAAAAACGAGAAATTAAGGGGCAGACACATGTATGCTTCTGCAGATCTCCACATCCAGTGACCAGTGAGGACAGGAACACCCAAGACCTTGTCCTTTTTTATACAAAAACTGTATCAGAATTTTACAGATCTATACTTTCAATATTTGTTGGTTTCATACACCTGTTAAACATTTATTCTGGTCTATTATAATAAAGTGACACTGTATCTTTGGCTATACCAACTTCAGTCAGTATAGCCAAGGTTATTTTCCTGTTTGGAATGTAGGAAGCTAATTCTCCCCTGGTCCTTGCTTCCCTTTAGTCCGATCAAATACCAGTCTGTGTGGGAAAAATCCAGAACTTCAGGTATTGAGGAACCAAGTAACTCTTCCCTGACCTAGCACAATATAACATTTACATAGTCTTTTTTCCACCTCACCTACTATGTAACTAAGTCCATCAAGTTCAACCACTAGGGAAATAAACACATCCCAGACATGAAACCCTATTGACACAGTTGGTCTAGAGGAAGGCAAATAAACCCTGATACAATTTGCTTCAACGGGAAGAAAATTCCTTCCTGATTCCATGAGGCAATTGGATGTTCCCTGGATCAACAGTCACTGTAATTTTTACTTTAAAGCCTTAATACCCAGTTATATTCTCTGCTTCTAGAAAAACATCCAGCTTTTTCTTAAAGCAATCTATAGCAGTTGCTGAAACTACTTCCTGAGGGAGCTGATTCCACATTTGCTGTTGGGGATCCAATTACTAGGCCCATGTATTGCCTTCTGGAGACAAGTCTCTGTAATGTTTAAATTGTTTAGGAAGTTCACCTTTTACAGCCTCCCTGAGATTCCTGTGAAAGTTTAAATACATTTTTTTTCTTGTAATTGTACATTCTTACATTTACTCATACAGTAATGTGAACCTGCTTGTTTGATTGGACCAGAGTATCTGTTCATTTTCATAAGATGTTCTAACATTTTTTTTAACTTTCAAAGAACGAGTAAAGCCGTTCACACGTGCATTCATTGCCGTTTCATGGAGGAAACCTTTGCATCAAAGACATCACAATATATAAAGTAATGTTTTTTCCCCTGTTCTGTGTGGTGATGGGATAACTTGCCCATGTAATGTTTATTCCAAGTCTATTGGAGAAAAACATGAAAAAAAAAATATGAATGTGACCTAAAGATCATCTGATTTTTAAACAAGTCTTTTAGATGAAGAGCAAAGTCAAACAGAAGAAACAAAAATTATTGTATTTGTTTATTATTGACTTGTTTATTTATCAAATAATGATCCAATAACTTAACTGTGTATCGCGCTCTGAGTGAATCAGTGAATCGTGCTCTGAGTATTTGGTGTGACCCCTTTGTGCAGCAATAACTGCTACTTAACGTTAACTGTTTGGTAACTGTTGATCAGTCCTGCACATGGAGTTTGAGGAACATTAACCCATTCCTCAATGCAGAATCGCTTAAGCTCTTCGATGTCTGTGGCTTTCTTCACATGAATAGCTTGCTTTCGGTTCTTCCACAACATATCCGTTGGATTAAGGACAAGACTTTGACTTGGCCTTTTTAGAACATTCACATAATTCTTCTTTAACCATTCTTTGGTAGGTTTAGTTCATGGACAAATGTCTTTGATGTTTCCCTTTAGAATTCTTTTATATTTCAGAAATCACTGTACCTTCAATGATGGCAAGCCTCCTAGGCCCAGATGCAGCAATACCATCCTAATCCAGAACACCATGTTTCAATGGGGTAGGGTACCCTTGCTGGAATGCAGTGTTTTTCTTTTTCCAGATGTATCACTCATTTAAGCAAGGAAATTCTATTTGGCTTCATCCGTCCACAAAACAATGTTCCAGAATCCCCCTGGTTTGACCACATGATCTTTAGCAAACTAGATGGTCAACAATATTTTTGGGGGGAACACTGGCTTTCTTTTTGCTGTCCTGCCATACACATCATTGCTGTTTAGTGTTAGCCTGATGGTGGACTCATAAACATCAACATTCACCAATGTGAGACAGGTCTTCTGTTGCTTAGAGGTTACTCTGGGTTCCTTTGAAACCTCTCCAACTAATACACTGCTTGTTTGAGATATCTTTGATAGTTGACAACTTCTAAATAGGGTAACAGACTTTATTTCATTTGTACACAATCTGACTCACTTACTGTTGATTGGTGGAGTTTAAGCTCTTTAGGGATGGTCTTGTAACCTTTTCAGGCGCTATGGGTGACACTTCTTTTTTTTCTTCTTAAATATCCTGTTACACCTTCTGTTTGACCCACGATATACATCTACAAATGTGTTTGTGTGATCTGACCTTGCTGGAACCCCATTCTTTAACTAAAACAGGTTCTGTCATCACACCCGATTGTCATCCCATTGATTATTAACACCAGACTCTGATTTCACATTCAAATTATTTGATAATCCTAATGATTCACTTACTTTTGCCACATGTACTTGTTGGATCATTTTTTTTTTCAATAAATACCCAAATTTATTAATTTTTGTTTGTGTAGGTTTTCCTCCTCTACTTGTTTGAAAATTGGATGTTGTTTTAGGTCACATTCATATTAAAATATAAAGCAATTTAAAAAGAGTTCACAAACGTCCAAGCACCACTTTCTAAGGCAAACTACTGTAAAGGCATGGGCGCCATGCTATATGTACCAATGCAAAACCATTTTGAAAAATGTTGTTTTGCAGGGAAAAGACACAAATCCTTTAAAAACATGTTTGTGGTGCCTTTTGTTGTGTTTGTTTCCTTTTATAGAAAAAATCCACATATCCCTAAGAAATATTACAGGGCACTTTTAATTTCTCAAGCAACTAATATTTAAGTGAAATATAAAGTGCAGATGCCTAACAGTTCCCACACGTGCCTGCAGCAACATTCAACGCCTCTGCTTTGCCCAAAGGCTGCATCCTTTGGATTAAAGAAAAGTTCCTGGTAAAAATTTCCCAAGGACTTCTACATGAGGCATAGTAATGGACCAATAGAAATGATTGTGGTGGTAGCAGGGGCTGATTTTTGCCACTACCTAAAAGTACTCTACGAGTCTGATCTTGAACAGACTTTTCCTGATGTCCTTGCTGAGTTTGTTAGTTATAAAAGTTATTGAAATATTATTTATAGAATGTAACACTGTGACAGCAATGTCACCCCCAATGTCATGTTAAGCATCATGCCCAGAAAAAATAGCTCCCAAGACATTTAGGAGAAAAAATTGTAAAACCAGGCTTCTTAATGTACTTTTGTCTTTTTGTTCATGCTCTGAGATATTTTATTCATACTTCCCCTATTTTCCCAAATTGGATAACAACCAGTAAAAATAACCTGCCAACTTCACAAATCACAGCCAGGTGAACTGTGATGACAAGACTGACAGGAAAGCTTATTACAAGATAGGAATGTCTGTGATAACTGTATTTTTACATTTTTTTTACGGCAGAAAATCTTCATAGAAACAAGATAGCATCTCACTGTTTAAATAATTTCATACAATCTTCTTTTGAAATATAGAGTGCAGTGAAGCAGAAATGTACAAATACAGAGATGATAATGCAATTGACATAAGCTTTATTCAGAATACGTCTTGAGCAAATGCAGCACAGTTACCATCTTTAATTTGTACAGGTCTGATCCATTAATTCAGTAAAGCTTTTCGCTGACTGCAAGTGCACTGAAGTCCTCAAATCACAAAGGTAGAGCATATACTGTACACCCGACTTTCCACAGAATACAAATCTATTTAGAATTGCACAATAGCTGCTTTATTTGGTTTTCAGAGTATTGGGCTGCCATATACAAGTGCTAATTTCAGAATAGCCCCTTTCCAGAGTTCTGTGCTTCATTTTGAACTGCAATGTTTCAGCAGTGTTTCTCAACCAGGGTTCTTCCTGAGGTTGCTTGAGCAATGAGCAATCTGTGCTTCCCAGGTCAGTTTAGGTGACACCAGTGATCTTTTTGGCTATCTGTAAGGATGACAATCTTCTCATTATCCAGCAATGTAAGAGACATTTTTTCTACGCTAATGCATTGTGAGCTGTGGAAATAGTAATTATAGCAGGGGTTCCCTAAAGCCTGAAAGTTATTTCAAGTTAAAAAGGTTGGAAAAGGCTGTTTTAGAGAAATCAATATGAAGCATCTGAGCAAATATGGAGGCTTACATTGCTAACCTTCTCTTCTACAATGCTAGTTGTCTGACTGTCATACTGATCCAGGAGATTCGACACTTCTGAATTGTTGACATTCAATAAGAATGCTGTTCGAAATTTGGTGATCTGCATTATTCTTCTGTACTGCTATATTTTTTTGTTTATGTATATTACTGATAACTGAGAAAAAGTTTAACTATACCATCAGTATTTTTATATTTGTCAAACTGTCAGTAGGGAGACTTGCCTTCATTTTCCTTCCCAAGGAAATGACATTAATTCCTTACAAATTGAGGGGAATTTCCCTCCTAGATTACAGGAGTAGGTGTCCTCATTGGAAGACCCCACCTCTTGTTCTGGTGACAACTAGAAATTTTGGATGTCTTGCAGTTTCAAAATCTTTCAAATCAGTTATCAGGACCAATAGACGGGGAATCTTCACAGTCAGCCATAAAACTTGACAGGAGTTTTTTTTATACTTTTACATGGACAAAAATAAAAATCTCTGCTCTCATAAAAAAAAACTGATCCTCAATTCACCACCCATAGATATCAGACCTTGACCGGTTAAGATAGATGCAAAAAGCACGTCCATTTCATGTTGAACGGTGTTTACAGATGTAAAGATAAAAACCTTATAAGTAAATTCCAAGTCTGTGAATTGCATCAAAGCCTAAAGAGTGGGTATTTGGATTCAATTCAATGTACTACCCTATTTGGCAATACAATACACTTTGTAGTAAAATAGGCATAGAAACAGTTTTGTGTGTGTGTGTGTAAAGGATATTTTGTGAATAAACAGTTTATAATCAAAAAATACCCATAAATAAGTTTTTTGTGATTAGGACTTAAAATGTTAACACTTAAATAATGAACACTTTATTGCTTATGCACTGTTCACACATACTCCTGTTGTGAAATATAAATACAATATGTATACTGCAGGGTAAACATAACCCTTCCTATACATTCTAAACCCCCAAAAAGTAGACAGTAGCTTCACATTACATGAGGTACAATTTCAGCCAATACGTTAATTTTTAAAGTTGAAAACACAACTGAAAAAAGAAAAACGTAACTATTGTCATTTCTAAAGAAAATATGAACTCTTAGAATATTACAAGCTTCCTAAATATTAATTTATTATTCCCAACTTTGTTGCGTAGTCTGACCTATTATTGTCGAATTGCCCACTTGAGAAATAATCCCTAATGTATGTGTCTCCAACAACCAAGATGCATTGTTCAATGTACAGTGTGTCAGACACCAACGCTTTTGTTTTGTAGTATATAAAATAAAAGAAATAAGGAAAAGCCTAAAATCCCTGTCGGGGAACAGTCAAAGGATGTCTGCCTAAGCACACAACAGAAAGGGAGAAAACCAAAGATGAGAACCTGGTGGCTCCATTGAAGGATTTCCCCAATTTCCAGTTCAGTTCTTCCAAAAAAAAATATGACATTTTAGATTTAGCATTAGTTTTTTTCCCAGTGAAAATGGTCACAAGAACAGAGAACTCACAGACCACTATAAAACCAGGCACCAGGCTTACCCTTTCCCACACTGAAGTTAAAAATACATTTTTGGTTTTAGATTTACTTTTAAACTAATGTAAAATTAAATTGCACTGTAGGGTACAGTTGAGATGTACAAGCAAAGATAAAGTCAGAACTGGTAGGTCAGTCAACTTTCTTCAAGTTTAGTGTCTGATTTGGGCACCTCTGTTGCTTGTACCTGATGCTCCCATGGGGTTGGGTCATTGTTTTGTTCAGATGGATTTGATTCTCTTTCATGCCAAAACTGTTCTACATCTGGAAGAACGGGGTTTTCTTTGCTGTCTTGGCTTCCAAAATTTTGCTGAGAGTGTGACTGTTCTAACTGGCCATTAGTGGTAGGTTGCTCAGAAAAATCAGGACCTGGAGGAGTGGAGTCTGCTAGGACCTCAGAATTCAGTGCCCCCTGATCCGGAATATCATTGCCTTCTAAAGATTTTTTGAAAGCCATCCATTTCCAGATATCCTTGAAGCCTTCCTTAAAGTCTTCTGACATAACCAGAAAAATCAGAGGGTTTACACAGGACATGGAGAACATGAGGACCTGTGCCAAAATCACAAATGATTGAGGAGGTGATGGACCACTGGATGATTTATGCCAAATCCAGAGCCACGAAACCCACTCTGGGAGCCATAAAATACAAAAGCAAACAGTGACACTCAGCAACATCATGGTTAACCTCCTGGATCTAATCTGGTTTCTAAGATTTTGTGTTTTAGTCCCTCTATGTTGGCACTGCCCATAGGCTCTCCAGAAATTGAAGAATGCAGAAGTGAAGGGGATGCAGTAGACAAGAACTGGATAAAGTTTTACAAAGATGCGCATTATATCTTGTGCCTGGGATGGTATGTTCATGAGACATAAGAAAGAACTGTTTACTTGCCTGGCATCTGTGAAAAAACATTCTGGTAAGGGCAGCAGTGCAGCTACCAGCCAGCTACACATGAGCACCACGAAGATGGTTAGATGTCCCAGGTTTACTTGCTTGGCAGGGTCACTGGCATACATGAAGCAGGCTCTAGCTGCTACAGCGATGGTGATACTTTTGGCAGACATACAGGTGTGTGTAAACCAATCTGCAGTTTTACAAACGAACCATCCAAGGTTTTGGCTGGGCATAGAAATATAAGCAGCAGCTCTAAAGGGCACAGAAAACATCAGCAGGAGCAGGTCAGAGATGTTCAGATTAAGGATCAGAGAGTGGATCAAGGAGGGTTTGGATTTCCTGGCATTGTGAAGAAGGACTGCGATCACACACACATTTCCTACAAGTCCCAATAAACAGATTAATATCAATAAAATGGGGATGATTAAAGTCCATTCTTCAATATCCAGGGGCAGGAATCCTCCAGCATACAAGGTCTGCTTAGGCAGGGAGCTGTTCATGGTGCTGAAATTGCCTGGAAGCTTCTCCATCTCTGCACAGGTCCGATGAGAGTGCTGGCTGTACCCACACCTGCAAATGACACTGGGAGTACATGGGTGGGTACTGGAAAAGCCACTGGGCACTGCCTTCTATATTAATTGTGATTGACAGGAGATATCAGCCGGAATCCCTCTTATTATAACATCTCATTAGCCCATACATTTATTAAGAACCCCCATTAACTATCCCCAGGATTCAAGTACAGGTTATGTACTGTGCAGACAAAGATAATCTTATTTATTAGTAACGATTACTGACACATCAATGATACTCCAACAGAGTAGCATCTATTTCATCTTATGACCTACTTAGATACTGTTATTTGCATTCAAATAGAATTGAATAGGCACCTAATTTCTGTGATCACTTATGCATTTGAACATGCTCTTGTAATTTTAAAAGCAATTATTAATATTTTGTAATTTGAAGCTTGTAAAAAAAATAATACATTGTGATTCTGCCATGAAATTTCTGGTTTAGAATGACAACATTAATCCCTGTCTCTGTATTGTGCTGGTGGGTTGTTACAATGTCACATATAGAGACTACAGTATATTTCTGAAACTAAACTTCATCTTTTCCTACTAATGATTGAATGTCATAAAAGTGGGTTATACTTTATGTTCACAACCATCCTCACAGTCTATTTTTATAACTAATTATTCTAATTCCCCTTTTTTGGGGGGGAATTGTAGTTTCGTAAAGACATGAAATGTATTATTAGTGTGTGAACAAAAGTTCCATGTCTGTTGTACACTGTAATATATATACATTCAGGTAAAGGTAAACATCAGTAAGTAAATCAGTGGGAAATTTGAGGTTGGTTAAAAAATAGATGTTGGTATTTCCCTGTGGAGCTGGCATCTGCCCATTCCTTTTTATGCTTTAAAAGTGCTCCTTCACAAGGAATCTTTGGGCTTAATTTGGTAAAGCTCTTCATGACTGGAGAATATAGACTATCATGGGAGAACCAACAAACCTGGAATGGATTTGGTCAAGGATTTAAAACATTTGCCAAAAATTAGCAAATGATTTTGAAGAAATCCATTCAAGGTTTGTTGGATCACACAGGTTCTCCCATATTAGTCTATCTTCTCCTTTATTAAATCAGGCCCAATTTGTGATTGCTTAACCCCTCCACCACCTCCAGCAACCCCCATTACTTTTTTTCTTTTAGATCTTAGTTGCTTCCTTGTTCTCATAAGATCCACTGGGATGTTTCATGTATTACATACTATGGAAATGTTAGAAGCAAGAAAGAAAGAACAGGGTCACCACAGTCCAAAATCTGCTATGGTGGGGGAGAGGTTTAACGTTCCACAAATTAAAGAGATGTTTGTGCATGGAGGGGGGAAGGACATATGAACTTTTGATTTGGATCCTGAGTGATTTCCAGTTCTACCCGGACCATAAGGTTTCAGGCACTTTCTGTTATAGGGTGTTATTATATGCCTATTTCCTAGTTTGGACCTTGCATTGTTACCTATTCAGTGAGCAAACTATTCAGCCAATTTCACCATCTGGAAACTCAATCCATTCAATTGCACACAGATACCCCTGGAGTGAATGTATGCAGACAGCAAGTGAACGTGAAATGGCTGCTGAAGATCATCAGCACTGAGCAACAGGATGAAAAGGCTAAAGACTATTTTTTTTTTTTAAATAAAAAAAAAAATGTCCTTTGGTTATGGTTAATTAAGACTTTAATAAATCATTACAGCTCTATTAGTGTGTAATGGTAATAATGAGTCTCATGAAACAATAATTGACAGTAGCAGATAGAAAACAGTTTTTACGTTTAGTGTTGTGTATTTCTGCCAAAGTTGATATTCCTTATGAATTCAAATCAGTGTACCACAAACAGCCTGACATGCTTCACCAGACCAGTTACATTATTATTGTTAATGTATTTGTATACAGAATGCAGTGTAAGTCAATGCCAAGGGTTTCTAAACACAGTACACAAGTTGAGTAATTATAAAAGTACCGTTCATAATAGTGTATGATATGTGTAAAAAGGACAGATTCTTACCACCCTATTTAGTAAAATTGCTTGGCATGCCAACACAAAGTATATTTTGTTATACAAACATCTGCAACTAAAAACAGCTCTATAACGGAAATAATTCAGAAGCTAAATTTCTGATGAAGCCTCATTTTTTTTATTATACTTTGTGCAGAAAGAGAGGAACAATACCGGCAGCTACATCTGTTGGGAAAACCATATTACAGTATTTGAGTTTCTATATTGTGTTATACTGCTAATGTTCAACTACTTATAGGGGTATATTTGTAAAGCAGGAAATCTGACATTCACTAAAAATATTTCCTGGTGGAGAATCAATTTAAGCCAAAAAACTCATGAACCTGAAAGATGTCCTACGTGTCCTTTAATACTACGTGTCCATCTAAGACTACTTTGTCCCTACCCTATTAAAGGAAATGGGAAAAAATCAAAACCTATTTTTTGGAGGGGAGTATGGAGATATAAAACTGTTATTAATTTATTTGGCGTCCATAGTCTTGTTAAGGAGATTCCCCTTCTCTTCCTGTCGTCTAGACTAAAAAGAAAGCAACTGAGAGGATAATAATCCAAACGCCCTTGGATGGTGAACATGAGAACAAGCATGCCAATTAGAAGATTTTCTCTGAATCCTATTCAGCTGGCGACTTCAATTTCCTGACTGCTCCATGTCAGCATACCAATAGTAATAGTTAATCCCTTTCCCCTCTTGTATATCTTCTATTTCCTCCTGTTTACTCACAGCACTGGTGTGGCCACCTAACTGGCTGAAGTAAATCTATAGCTTTCCACCGTCCAAGTCAAGTCCATCCTGTATGGTTTCTAAAGGTAATTTTAGAAAGGCGCCCTAATGCTGGTCCCTCGGGGCATGGTATGGTGCTTGATAAATTTAAAGCACAAATATTTGCACACTCCCATCTGTGGCTCAGAAGTACAATAATCGCTGTATATTATGTGGATTATAATGTGAATACTGGAATAAGCCTAATGAGTAGTTTGGTGAGACACCTCAATGAAATCTTTATATCTTTTATGTATACCATAAGGAATCCTTGTATCTGGAGCCACAGGCACATCATGTAATGGATATCCTTCTGGACTCTGAATCCAGTGATCAGAGATGAGTTCGAAACTAAGTGGGACTTTTTTTAGACATACACTTCCTTTGATTCCTGGGTCAAGCAGTGTGTTCCTAACACTAAGCACATTTGAATCCAGCAGTTGGTCATAATGTGGCTTGTTATCTATAAGGTCATCATGACTGCCTGAGGCCAAAGGCTACACCAAGCACTATTGTTCCATCAAATACTACTTATTCTGGAACTCCAGATATGGAACTTGAGTTTATTACACTGAGAAGACGACAAGATGTCTCATCTTTCACTAGCTACTGTTGGTCACTTAAATCTTCCTTTGTTTCATTCTTAAAGGCAATTACAAAGAATGAATTCCACCGGAAGCAAAATTTCCAAAAGGGGACTTACCTTGTGCTCGATTTTGCTTATAATTCACTAGGCTTGCTTATAATTTGCTAATAATTCACTAGGCTCAAGATCGTACTGGGCCTGCTATTGCTGAAGGCAGCCTTTTTGTGGCTGTCATTGCAGCCAGTGGAGATGTAAATTGTATATTTGAGTCCCTAAGAGCCTTTTACCACCTTTCTTTGCAGACAGGGCTGTTTTGTTGCCCAAGCTTGGCCTTAGTCTAAAGGTTATACCAACCTTTCATCCAATCAATATTTCTTACCTCCTGGATTGTCCGAACTATTTTCATGGCTTATAGGGGAAAAGTTAAAAGATCCTTTTATGGGTCACAGCTCATTCAACCTGAAACATATCCTCTTCCTGCTCAGTGGGTTTTCAAGTGTCATTGGACACCTACTGTAGGCACCAACCTAGTCATCTGCTCACACATTAAAAAAAGTGTCCCTGGTTTCCCTGTAAGTTTTAAGTATTTTTGAGCTTCCCCCCGGGTGTGCTAGTTATTTCCCATTGTGTCCTGACATGAAGTGGTAAGGAAAAAGGAAAATGTATTACTTAGCATAATTTTCCTTTCCTGATAAGCTCCATGTCAGTATTTTTACCCACCCTTACTTTTTGAGGAAAGCTAGTTACAGAATGCTAGTTGTTTGGGCCGCCTTGAATTTATCTAGTTAGGTCCTGAGAAAAGGAGGGGAAAGGGATTAACCCATTTGTATGCAGCTATCAGGAGAGGAAAATTATAGTAAGTAAGCATTAGATTGCAGTTTTCCTCTTAATTTTTGTTCTGTTGCTTTTGGAAAGGGGGCCCCTGTGTTCTCAAAACACTTAGAAAGAATCTTAGGTCACATGTGAGTGATCATGGTGGGGGAACTCTCCCTAGTGTAGCTCTGTCTGGGTTAATAGTGGTACTTCCCCTAACAACCACCATTCAATGGGAACATAGCCCAATTTGTACTTACAGTGAGCTGGATTTATAATGTAAACAGCAGGCAGCACTCCACAATTCATAAAGCGTTTGCCCCAGTCTCCTTTTGCTAAGTTTTCTGCAATTTTAAATGTCATCTCGATTGCTGAGCTGCTTCCTACTAGTTGTCTGGCTGTCTATTTACAACAGTTTTGCTGGACAAGAAAAGTCAGAACTAACCTTCATACATTTTCCAGGACAGTGGTTAAGATAGTATTGAAGATAGAAGATTAGCATGACTGATAGCCATCTATTATTTTTAAAACAAACACTGAGCAGAGTCAGGTTAAATGTTTTCTGTGGCTACAGTGATAATAACCACTCGCCTTTAACATTTTCATATACTAGGTAATTCTTTAACATTTTCACTGACTTTATTAATAAATGTGAAGGACACAACAAATAGAGACATCAAATCCTCAATTAGTCGGGAGTTATTTCACAATTATAAACATTAATAATAATAAAAATAAAACATATCTGTGCCACTATTACAGATTGTAGGCATTGAGAAAGTTAATAAGGTATTTAGACTTTGCACACTATTCTTCTTTTCTGAGGTTGTTTTGATCCTGAGTTTTATGGTCTAACAGTTAGTTCCCCTGTTGTTTATTAACATTATTTTGTGTTGTTCGGTATGAACCTAGATGGGTAAATGTACTAATGCTTTTGAAAGATATTAGGTAGACTTGCGCAATCATACAGATACATCGGTAAAAAAGCAGGTTGCGTTGTGTTCGTTTTCATACACAATCAATTCATGTTTAAAAGATTATTAATAAAAATGAACAGAGTACCACCTAGTGGAGAAATAGATTATGTCACATCCACTGTTAAATGTAGTTAAAATGTACCGTATTTTTCGCCGTATAAGACGCTCCGGAATATAAGAAGCACCCAATTTTAAAGGAGGAAAATCTAGAAAAAAAAGATTCTGAAAGATTATTCCCCTTCTGATCACTCATGTGCCATTCATACCGTATTCCCCTTCTGATCACTCATGTGCCATTCATACCGGTATTCCCCTTCTGATCACTCATGTGCCATTCATACCGTATTCCCCTTCTGATCACTCATGTGCCATTCATACCGGTATTCACCTTCTGATCACTCTGTGCCATTCAAGTTCCCCTTCTGATCACTCTGTGCCATTCAAATTCCCCTTCTGATCACTCTGTGCTGTTCAAATTCCCCTTCTGATCACTCTGTGCCGTTCAAATTCCCCTTCTGATCACTCTGTGCCGTTCAAATTCCCCTTCTGATCACTCTGTGCCGTTTAAATTCCCCTTCTGATCACTCTATGCCGTTCAAATTCCCCTTCTGATCACTCTGTGCTGTTCATATTCCTCTTCTTGTTCACTTACCTTTTTTTCCACTGTACGGCCGGGTAACTCCGTTAGGGCAGGGATCAGCAGCGTGCTTCCTGGTTCAGAATCACGGGGGCGCGTGTGCCGGCTTCTTAGTTTCAGTTTGGCTCTGCACTGCAGCCAGGAGGGACACACACTGCAGCCAGCTTCGAGGAGACACACACAGGATCGGCTATCGGGGGATGTCTTATTCACGGTTGAGTGTCTTATTTTAATTATTTTATCAAAAATCGGGGGTGGCTTATTTAATGGGGATGGCTTATAATCGGGGAAACACGGTATTTGTCGTATAAGACACACCAACTTTTCCCCCCCAGTTTTGGGGAAGCAAAAGTGCGTCTTATACGGCGAAAAATACAGTAAGTATGCTCATTCACTCATGGCTATATATTCCCATTCAGGTACATTAAAATAAATTCACTCAGTTGAGTTCACACGTAACTTTGAAACAAGGACTTCTTTTGAATGAAACACACAGTAAATTGTTTAGAAACAAAACATCCCCAAAACATATTGCCTAACATAGACGGGGTCCCTAATCCCCATCCCAAACATAACCTTCCATAACTCTATAAATACACCATTAAAATTTATCAATTCTAACAATTAGTCCTTAGCCAAAGCCTTAAAATTAACTTTAAGACTTACCAAACAGGGGAATCATTCTTTGCATTTCAAAACACACATACAAGGAAGAGTTACCTGTAAAAAAAATTTGGGTATGTCACATTTACTGCTTTATTATTAATATAATAAAAGGTTTAGCCAAAGCTTTTTTAGGTAGTTCTAGTAGAAGTGACACAAGTATGCAAAATGGGTTTATTGCCCAAAAAGCTAACAATCAAAAATAAAGAACATGAACATTAACTAACCTTAATCTCCCACTGTGTCGTATGTCATTTCCCCTTATTCCTTACTGCAGCTTCAATACACTGTCAATATGGCTGCTCTGCCCTTCCCATACATATATACATAAATGCAAATATACCTCTGAGATATACCACAGCGCTGTACAAAGATCAGCGGTGAGTCTCGGTCATATGTATGGCAAGTTTGGTTGAATTGTCTCCATGCATTTCCTAGTGATGACATACACACATCTATAAATAAAACACATACATATATTCAAATATAGCTCTGACATATCGCATGAGTCTCAGTCACATGTCTAGCATATGATCTGATCTTTGTACAGCGCTGTGCTATATGTCAGAGCTATATTTGGATGTATGTATGTATGTTTCAACATCACTCGGAAAAGCATGGAGCTTGCTCACTGTTCGGCTTGTGAAACAAGTGGATTTTTAATCAAGTGGAATTGGAAAAAACAGGAGGCTGATATTGTGCATTTGGGAGTTGTGTCTGTTTGACTGTTGGGTTGTGTTTGCTTGACTGTCAGTTTTGTTTTAAACAGCTTTTTTTCCTTGCTGACTTCTAGTGACTCACTGTTTGGTTTGTGAAACAAATGAATTTTTAATCAAGGGGAGTTGGAGTTAATTCCTTATAGTAACCACAAACTGTAAGTAAACTTTTATACCTCCTTGTAAACAAAAATTGTAACTGGGAAAATAAGTGGTAGCAAGGTGGAACTTTGGTTCAGTACACAGTCTGTCACATGTATGCATAAATAGAGCAACAGCTCCTAGGTTAATACCACTGTGACAGATGTGTGCAAGTCGCCTTTCTGGTATCTCACATTGGCGAGCTGGAGAAGTGCATTGCAACACTGAAATCACTGGCTCACCTTGAGAGGGGTCTCCTGCTCACTGAGATGTGGAAAGGTTAGTCAGGATGAGCATGTAAGGAGTTGAGTTAATGTAACTAGACGGAGTGGTAGGGGCCCCCAGAAAAGGAAAGCCAGCCCTGTGTTTTGAGCACCCCAACATGTTTGCAAAGTTATGTGAGGATGTGCAGGTGGCAGACCCAGTGGTGGCAGTTCTAGATGTTACTGCTACCCCTAACAGCCGGGAGAGCAGCACATCTAGTAGTGGTGGGGAGGAAAACACAGCAAGAAAAAGGCAATTGGTAGTCATAGTGGATTCTATGAACAGGAGGACGGATAGAATAGTTTGTCGCCCGGATCCCTTCAACCGATAAGTTTGCTGTCTCCCTGGTGCCAGGGTTCGGCATGTGGTGGACCGAGTGGACAAACTACTGGCAGGGGCTGCACAAGACCCAGCTGTCTTGGTCTATGTTGGAACCAATGACAATATAGATGGTTCAGTGTAGGGAACTAGGTTTAAAACTGAAGTAAAGGACCTCCAAGGCTATGTTATCTGGAATATTGCCTGTGCCATGCGCAACACAGGAAAGGCAGAGGGAGCTTAGGCAGGTAAATGCATGGTTTAAGTTCTGGTGTAGAAGGGAAGGGTTTGGGTTTATAGAGCACTAGGCGGACTTTTCATTGGGGTACAACCTGTATGCCAGAGATGGTTTGCACCTAAATGAAAGGGCGTCTGCTGTGGGTGGGGAAAGATTTAGAGGAATGGTGGAGGGATATTTAAACTAGGACAGAGGAGGATGGGACAGTCCCATAAGGTGGCAGAAAGGTTAGTCAGGGCTCAGACACTAGTGGAGGGTGGATTGTAAGGAGCTTCCCTTGTTACAAACAAACATTGGATTGTGCAGTACTAGTGGTACTAAAAAACAAAATGATTTGGCAAACAATGATGGTAAAAGGTTTAAAGAACTGATTCACCTAGAAGTCTAGCAAACGAGATAGGGGAGTTGGAAGCCTTAATGAGTGAGGAAAATTATGACTTAGTTGGTATTGCTGAATCCTGGCTTTGTTCTTCGTATTACTGGGCTGTCAATATTCCTGGGTATACTCTCTTTCGTAAAGACAGAGCCAAACCAAAGGGTGGTGGTGTCTGTCTGTATGTGAGAAGTGATCTAAAAGTGAAGGTGAAAGAAGAAATTGAGGATGGAACAAGCAATGAGGTTGAGGCAATATGGGTGGAGTTGAATGTGGCGTTGAATAAAACACAATTAATTTTTGAAGTCTGCTATAGGCCCCCCAGTGCTAAGGAACTACTAATCAACTACTAGCACAGATAGAAAAAGCAGCAAAAAGTGGAAGTGTTTTAATCATGGGAGATTTCTACTACCCTGACATTGATTGGGGTTATGGCACTACAGGAACAGCAAAAAGGAGGAAATTTGTGAATTTAATACAAGATAATTTTATGGTACAGTTTATAGAAGCCCCAACTAGAAATGATACTCTGCTAGACCTAGTTCTTTTAACAATGCAGAGCTTATACTAAATGTGCAAATAAAAGATAATCTAGGTAGCAGTGACCAAAATATGATTTCATTTAATGTAAGCTGTAAACAGGAAGCAAAAACAGGACAGATACAAACATTTAATTCTAAGAGACCAAATTTTCCATTATTAAGGGTGGCTGTCTGTGACTTGGACTGGGAGACAATATTGTCCTCAAAGAACACAGAACAGAAATGGGAATGTTTTAAGTCTGTTCTACAAAAGCAAACTAAAAAATATATTCCAATGGGTAATAAATTCAAGAGGCTAAAATGAAAACCTATGTTGCTCACAGCTGGTGTTAAAAAAGCAATAAGTAACAAGAAAAGGGCATTTCAAAAATATAAAAATCATTTGAAACCTATAAAGAATATAACAAAAGATGTAAAAAGGAGTTTAAAATGTGCAAAACTTCAAAATGAAAGACAGATTGCAAAGGGAAGTAAGGCACACCCCAAAAATGTTTTCAAATATATTAATAGCAAAAAAATCAGATCTGAGCATGTAGGCCCCTTAAAGGATGTTGCTGGGTTGGTAACTGGGGATAAAGACAAGGCAGATTTACTAAACACTTTTTTTTAGCTCTGTGTAACCGAAGGAAAATGGCAGAGCTCCAATGTCACTGCCTTAAATGAGTCACAATGGCTCAGAATTGATATGATTGAGAAGCAGCTGGGGAAAATTAAAGTTGACAAAGCACCAGGACCTGATGAATTACATCCACGTGTCCTCAAAAAGCTGATCTCAGTTATTTCAAAGCTATTATTTTTAATTTTTAGAGACTCTTTAATCACTGGCAAGGTACCGATGAATTGGTGTAAGGCCAATGTGGTTCCTATGTTCAAAAAGGGAGCAAAATCATTACCAGGTAATTACAGACCCGTTAGTTTAATGTCCATAGTTAGAAAGGTCTTGGAGAGTTTGATAAAGACCCACATAGAGGAGTTTCTGCTAGGAAATAATATTATTATAAGTGATAGTCAGCATGGCTTCAAGAAAGACAGAAGTTGTCAAACAAATTTACTCTCTTTTTATGAGGAAGGAAGTAAGTAAACAGGTAGACAGTGGAATAGCAGTTGATATAGTGTACTTGGACTTTGCTAAAGCATTTGACACCGTACCCCACAGATGGTTAATATGCAAGTTAGGGTCGATAGGTTTAGAAAAATCAATCTGTAAATGAATAGAGAACTGTCTTAAAGATCGCATCCAGAGAGTTGTAATTAATGATTCATACTCTGAATGGTGTAAGGTTATTTGTGGTGTACCCCAGGGTTCAGTGTTGGGACCTTTACTGTTTAACATCTTTATAAATGATATAGAGTTTGGGATTAAAAGTACCATTTCTGTGTTTGCAGATGACACCAAACTATGTAATGGAATTAAGTCCATACAGGATGTCTATAATCTACAAGCAGACCTGGATGTAGTGTTTGATTGGGCAGCCAAGTGGCAAATGACATTCAATATATATAAATGTAAAGGTATGGACTTGGGGGCTAACAACATGCATGCTTCATACTGTCTAGGGTGAATGCATTTGGGGGAGTCAGAAATGGAAAAGGATCTGGGGATTATATATGTACAGAAATTTCACTGTACTAAACAGTCTTCTTTGGTAAATAGGAACAGGTATCAAACAACAAAATATCTTTATTGAGGCTCCCCAATGTTTGCAACCCCCCCTAACTCACACAGCAGAAGCTGCAGAAGGCTTACATTTATTTGCATTATTTTCATTACCATTTCTATTTGGAGTCCACTTCAAAAATACAACCATTAATGGAGAATTTCAACGAGTTTTACTTGGTGTTCATGCAGATCACACTGTTCTCCTGATTAAAGTCAAGGATTTGAAGACTGGTGAAGCTGTGCGAGGAGCAAGGCTGTTTTTTGGGCAAAATGTTCTAAATGTGGAACCAGTAGAAGACTCAAGAGGCCAAAAAGGTTAAAGAGAGACAATAGAAGAAAAATTCCGCATCTCCAGCACCAAAAGGTCTTGAGCTTAGGAGCTTCTGGCCTGAACATATGTTGCTATGGGAAACTGTATTGGCTGCAGGTGGGCACAAGAATTCATGTTTACCTCCTCGACATCCTCACCATGGGACAAGGGGTCCTTAAAAATGGTCTCCAAGTGGTGCTTTAAGACAAAGGCATCCTAAAGGTCACCCACGACTGTCGTTGGCTAGGAGATATTTCGTCCCACCAATATGCTGTGTTTTTGAATAAAGTTTTTGATACACAGGTGGGTGATGTGTACTTGTTTTCCATGTAGACTGGTGGTTTTCTTCCTCCTTGAACATCTACTGTGAAGGAATGTTTGACTCGGTAACTAAATATGCCGTCTGCACAAGTACATTTCTTGAATATCAAACAACATTGATGGAGCAAAATCCTAAAATGTGTTCCGACCGTCCATTGTCTGCTACTTTGCTGAAAGTGTTGGCTCTGGAAGTATCGCACCTCCTAGATTTGCGTCAAGCTATGTTGGATGGCATACTCGCTGACTTTACATTGTTAGTTGACAGCTATCATAATGCTCCTCGCCTAGCAAAAGCAAATGCTTTAGCTGTGACTGAGAATTCATGCTCTGAGCTTCCCAAATAACTTTAGCAGTTTTGTTGTAGGACACAAAAGGCAAAAGAGAAGAGATAAGGCTTTAAAAGAATATGATGTTAACAGACATGGATTCTTTGTGAAATATGAGAAAACAAAGCCATGATCTCTAAATGGGTCATTCCTAAAATAAGATTGGTGCTAGGAGATGCCTTAGCACATACAGACTTTCTCCTCTTTGTTTTGAGAACCACAAAACAATATAATATTTAGTTCTCTCATCTTCAGCTGTATAAAATTAACATTTGAAAGGAAGATAACTACTCTAATAATGCTACAGTTGTATGTCTGCCTAAATACTTCAGAAAGTCTTGGCTAGAGTTTATTTGTTGTTTTTTTTTTTTTTAGTACATTTATATGTGGGGAAAATTAAGCACAGAACAACTCAACTATGGGTTTCAGCATAGTCTGTTAAAATGTATCATTGTAAAAATGATAGCAACAATTATAGCCAGCTGGTTTATTTAATATCTGTAATTTATAATATCTGTATTTATTTTAAAGTAGGATAGAAATTTCACTGTACCAAACAGTCTTCTTTGGTAAATAGGAACAGGTATCAAACACTGAAATATCTATTTTACAGTAGCACAGAAATGTAACTGTACAAAACAGTCTTCTTTGGTAAATAGGAACTGCAACTGATTTTATTTAGCTTTAGTGAATGTACAGTGTGAAAAAAAGATGACTATCAGTGTCTTCACTAATACACAATAAAGATGACACTAAATGTGCTGACTGCTGACAATTTAACAAAACTGACTAGCTATGCGTGGCACTACAAGTAGCAGCAACCACAATTGTACCTTCAGTGCATGTGCAGTCAATGAACAGTACCTAAGAGTATAACACACACAATATAACTTAAACTAAATGTGCGTACTGCTGACAATTTAACAAAACTGACTAGATAATAGGTCATGTAAAAGAAAATGCTCTATGAAACACAGAACTATGCAGATAACAATAAACTAAGAAGCTCCTATACCGTCCCTTTCAGACTACAAGTCTCTCCCTGCGTCTATCCTCTACACAGTACACAAGATGAAGTGACTAAAGCTAGGTACACACTTCCAATAATTATCATTAGAAAACGAACGATTAAGACCAATCAACGATTATGCACTATTATTTTTGACCGATCGTATTGTGCACAATTCTGTACATGCTGTAACAATATGATCGTTTAAATATAATCCACCAATAGAGTATACACACTAGATACAATCGTTTGAACGATGCAGGGAGGGACATGTAAAGGAG
This sequence comes from Pyxicephalus adspersus, assembly GCF_032062135.1. Lineage (NCBI taxonomy): Eukaryota > Metazoa > Chordata > Amphibia > Anura > Pyxicephalidae > Pyxicephalus > Pyxicephalus adspersus. The sequence goes on from NC_092859.1 coordinate 67,271,378, forward strand.
AAAGTGTACCGCAGAAACATGCACGATCACTGAACGACTGTACACACGATAGATAGTGAAAGATCGCCAGCCAATCAGATCTGCCGTGGCGGTTGTTAATTTCCAACGACAATCCTCATTCGTCGGCATTGTTGGTCACCTTTTTTGTAAACGATTTTTGGGCGATCATTCATTAGTTTCCAACGATAATTAAGTGATAGGTGTGTATGCAGCTTTACCCCTCCCTCCTTCCCTGTATATATATATGCCTGTGCTCTGATGTCTCCTGATTGGCTGCTGAGCCCTGCTGTGCTTCCTGGGAGCAAATGATTCGCTCCCAGCTACGATTCCTGCCAAAATTTTTCAGTGTTACTGCCCACGGCTTTTTCCCCCGTTAGTTCGATGAAAAAACAACCTCATGGCAAAAAGCTATGTTCCACTATCACTCGTAAACGTATCGACACATTTCAACCAAACTTGCAAGACATATGACTCAGACTCATGTAAGTGCACCACTGATCTTTGTACAGCACTGTGCTATATGTCAGAGGTATATTTGGATGTATATATGTATGTGTTATATATATAGATGTGTGTATGTGATCACAAGGAAACGCATGGAGACATTTCAACAAAACTTGCTATGTTCCACCATCACTCAGAATTGCTTCGACACATTTCAACCATGAGACCTTACAATATAATATAATATAATGATATAAGATTGCAATAAATAAATACCCGGGCAACGCCGGGTAATCAGCTAGTCTAGACATAATTTATTATAATAATTTTGAACACACAGGACTCTTAATGAACCTTCGGTTATTATGGATCTGAACCTTATCCTTGATCATGAAACACACTCAACACAAAACAAAGAATGAAAACGTAAACAAAAAATGTATAAACACACATAAATATTGATTTTTTAAATATTTTTTTTATTATTGTCAACAAAATTACTATTTGATGAATGATATATTATGATAATGAACTAGAAGCAGTAATATCTATAGTATTACACGTTGCAATGATTTATATAGTATTTTACTCAAGCTTTAAGGCTGTGACTAATCTTATATTCTGTATTTAGGTGTTATACATTGCATTACAAATTTTACAGATTCATAATGGGTCACATGATGGTGATTAAATGTTGATATAATAACAATAATTGTATGCATTATTCTAGCAGTAATAGCTTTTATGATGAAGTTATGTCCCTGCACAGTGGTTTACCACACAGGTAACAAAATATTATATCATGCAGTAATAAAAGACAAAATAAGCTGATACATCAAATGAGCCTCTTGATTTTCTGAAGCACTCTTTGCAATTAACTATTGTTAATTTCTCGGTATTAAAAGATTATTATGGACATGGAATACATGGAAATGATTGCTACTGGAAGCAACCTCTACAATGAACAGAATCCTGAAATTATTCTGTAATGTATTCTTTGAGTTTGTACTATTTGCTATTTATACAGTTTATATGTTGGAAAACTAAAGGAAAATCATTCATGCTAAAGGACTGCTGAGAAAAGATAAAAACTTCTACCATGTTTGTTTGAAAACCTTGCTCAGTTGCAATGTGTTCTTTTACTATGTAGTGAGTTGATCATGTATGAACTAGATACATTTTTAAGTATGGATATGTGTATTCGATGATCACGTTTAATAATAAAATGATTATAAAGGCAGTCTGTTCATTCAGTAGCATTCTGTTCTATCTCCAACAATTACCCTGCTCACTGAGACCTCTATCTGGTCATATCTGCTTTTGTGGAGGTGGTCATACTTGATGATGGTCAAGGAATCAAATGCCTGGCTACTACTTACTCCCTTTATTCCTAAAGTGGTAAAGGTGGAATTCTGAATCTTGACTTTGTCCTTGTTAAATAAACATTGGCATGGCGTATGTCATGTGTTGTTAGATATCATGTCATTGAATGTTCAAAAAATCTTTAACCAGGAACATAATGAAAAATTGTTATAAAAGTTGAGACCAAAGCCACAAAAACCGAAACCTGTAAACTGTTAGGAAGGGCCCTGGTATATATGTAATGATGTCATCATCATGTTATATTATGTATTTATTCTATTTATTTAATCTGTCTCTTTTTCTTTTATTAGATTCCTGCATATTTCAATATGTTATTATTTACATAACTTACTTTAACATCTAACTTTTTTAATCCAACTAATTCTGTAAGTGCACACAGGGCAAATAGACAGCTGTGAACATTTATCACATAACACACATTTGTCTTGGATGGCAAGATTCCTAAAGGTTGCCTGTTTTGCCATTGGCAACGACATCCATACTAACAACATTTTTCCTGTGGTCAATAGAGATCCTGCATGGACTGTCTGTGTAATGAAATTAAACATGTAAAATAATAGGCTCACGTATTGACAAATTAATTACACTTGTATAATTCTTATTTTAAGTCAATACACTAGAAAAACCTAATCATTTTGCAGACTATCCAGTGGATTAAAGGAAAGGCTTTGCTCGTGTGTTTTAAATGTGTGTGTTTTTAAACCTAATTGCCTGGATAAATCAATTCCTGAATTATTATAAAGTGAACAGTCTACAAAATCAGCACACTTCAGGATATGTACAAGTATTTAATCTGTTGAAGGAAATGTCCACTTCATTTGTAAAGCATAACAGAATCCCAATTTTCCTCCATGAAATCCCTGGGCCTGGCTCTGGCATTAAACAAGAAAGAGTTGACCAAGTGACCCTGGCAACATAAAGGGTCCCATGGCATCTGCTCTCCCTGGGGCTTACAGGCATCAAAACTCTCAAAATGACCATGAGTACTAACTGCAATAAATTCTCAATTACATTGCCAGTCCACAGTTTTGGGGTGGTGGGGGCTTTATGTTTGGTGCAAACAGCAGGATGGCACCCCCTCCTTATGACCTGAAATGCTGGCTGTTGAAAAGAGGTATGTATATGAGATCTATCCTAATTGCACCTTAAAAAGAAACTGGTGGTGGCTCTTCCTTGTCTGCAATGGATTGACCTTTGGGGCTGTTGTTCAGCCTGTCAGAGTTGGTTCTTTGATCAGCTCCCTGAGCTTGTTATGAAAGTGGATTTGAAGGAGTGGCTTTTGGGTACCCTGTGATGTGCTAATCATCCAAGTCCATTATTCCCAGCAAGTGCAGTTGTGGAGGCCAGAAACAGTAGTGTGGTTGTTTGGGTGGGGTAGGGTTGAACCACAGTCTAGGTTTAACCATGGGGTTTCCTTAGACAACAGCATTGCACATCTTCCTAGATGATTCAAACAAAATACAGCTGATATAGCCTGTACCTAATGAGAAAAAAATCAAGATATTCAAAGATGACTTTCTTACTGCAGAGCCGCTGATAAAGACAACTTTTGTAGAGTCTGATTGGAAACCAGGGCGTTGAAGGTAAGTGCAGTCCCAGGAAATCAGATTAGTCACAATACTTTTTTAGAAGAAGGTTTATATTACAAACCAGGGATTTGGACATTCAATGTACCCAATCTCTACTCGTTATTCAGCCATTGAAAAGGAGATTGGGTTGGTAGCCCTGGCTAAATGAAGGGCCCCCTGTTTCTGCCGCGCACAGCCATTAGACTCAAGAACCTGACAGAGGACATAACCTCATTTCCTTCACATTTATCTTAAGGTAACTGAAATAATCTAGGTTGTCTGCGGGTATGTTATTAGCACATACCTCCCAGCAAACAACCAGTCTTTTATTTAGTAGATTGCCGACAAAAAATATTGGTGTAAATGACCTCTAGACAGAAGGCAGGAGTGAATCTCCCAAAAAAAAAATACATAGTGTATGTATATATATATATATATATATATATATATATATAATTACTATATTGTCAGTTTATGAGACAATCGTAAAGCAGGAACTCAATTACATTTAGGCATATGGACATAATTGGACAATAGAAGACTGGAAAAATTTTAACTGGTCTCATGGGTCTCAATTTCTGCTTTGATATTATGACCCTAACATAAGGTCAGAATTTGGCATTACCATGAAAGTATGGATCCATCCTGCCTTGTATCAATGGTTCGGGCTGATGGTGGTAGTGTAGGATATAAATACTGGATAATGATTTGGAGAATTTTTTTCTATGCTTAGCTTCTTTAGTACCAAATGAGCATCATTTAAATACCACAGAGTAATTATTATTGTTGCTAACCATGTCCATCCCTTTTTGACCACATTTTACCCATCTGATAGTTACGTGGAGCAGGATAATAAGCCATGTCAAAAAGCTCAAATCATCTTAAACCGGCTCCTTGAACATGACAATGGTTTCACTGTTCTTAAATTTCCTCCACAGTCACCAGATCACAATCCAGTAGAGCATTTGTGGGATGTGGTAGAATGGGAAATATACATCATGGATGTGAAGACAACAAATCTGCAGCAGCTGCATAATATTAAAATGCCAATATTGACTGAAATCCATGAGGAATATTTCCAGCACCGTATTGATTCATTACCATAAAGGATACAGTTGTTCTGAAGGCAAAAAAGGGGCCCAACACAATACTAGGAAGGTGCACCCGATAAAATGGCTGGGGACTGTATAATAATTGTACTGTTATGTGGTCTCCAAATTATTAAATTCAGGTGTTTTCAGGGAAGAGTATTATTATTATTATTATTAAACAGGATTTATATAGCGCCAACATGTTACGCAGCGCTGTACATTAAATAGGGGTACTAAAGTACTAAAGAGTACTGTTAAAGCAAAAATTGACTGGGAAAGGCCCTTTTTGTTCAAGCATAACTGTACCCCTATCCACCAAATCAGGTTCATAAAAACATAGTTTTATGAGTTTGATGTTGAGGGGACTCAAATGGCCCAGAACCCCTTTCGCAGTCATACTGAAAACCTTTAAGTATAAATTGGAATTTATTTTTTGTGAGCCAGGTCTTCTTATTCAGAAGAAGTGTATCAAGAGGGCATATTTTCTTATTGAGTATAGAGACTTTGTTTCCTGGCTGTGCCCTGCTGATTTTGTTTTTTTTGTTTACAGGTTTGTAGACAAGCCAGAGTCAGTCTCTATGAAATCTAAGTCACAGGACTGATTTCAAGAGGAGCATTTTATGGTAAGTGCAAATAGGTATTTTTTAAACAAGATAATAATTTAATTTTAATGCTGGAAGTTTAATTTTGGTTTCATACATAATTACATTACATACATAGTTTGTCATATACCCAGTCAAGTTGTATCATCACAGGACTAGGATATATAATCTATACAGGGAATTCCTAACAAAGTAAGTTCTATGACTATTTGTCTTAGACCATGATTTGTCTTAGACTGATGTGTTTTGCCACACTGGGCTTCTTCAGGTGAGTATTAGTGTAAGATATGTACGGTCTGTGACAAGAGAATAAAGGTAAAACAAAAAGATATACTTATTAACAATCTGAACAAGGTATTATATAGTAATAAAAAACAGTAATATTCTATACAGTCAAAGGTAGGTTAAATGTCATATATCTTATACCTTCAGGATTGAAGTTACATTATAGGAATGCTATGAATAGTGTGATATAATGGAGTTTGGTGGCCAATAGTATTACATGTGATGTTATTGCATAGTCTAATAAAAACATAGTATAATGTCAAAAAACATAATATTCATAATGTTATTATGTTAGGGCTAACAGTAACATTGTTGCATCATAGTGATATTGTTACATAGTATTATGTACATTCAAGAAGAATATGAACAGTATAAAAATGTAATAATATATATTTTTGGCACTTAAGATATGGTTGCATCAAATGGAAACATAATAGGGTGCCAAATTGGCTTACTTACAATTGGATGGTTAGTAGTAATTGTTAGCAGTGATCCCCTTAGTTTAATGATGTAGATAAAATGTTGTCAGCAGTGATTGCATGCTGAGAAGTGAAATATAGTATGGAATTACACAAATGGAGAATCTATAATATTTGTCCTATTGTTTAATATATATTGGGATAGTATATACATACCAGTTGAAAAAAAATTTCAAGTAGTGGGAATGAGGGTAAGGCCGTTTTAAGCTGCACTTATCTCAAATTTTGGTTGGTATCCAGAGGTTAGTGGTAATTCATATACAATGTGGTATGCTTTAGTTGTCTGAAAGTATTTCCAATCCTAGAGAGGTTGATGTATTTATTATTGTATTGAATTACAAACTACTCAAACTATTCAAATACTTATTGTATTGAATTACAAACTACTCAAACTAATTGCTAGTGCGAAGAGATTTTTTTAATCAAGTTCCTACCTAGTCCTGGGTGAGCTTAGGAAGAAGGAAGATTCAGTTTAGTTGTAGGTGAATCCTATCCTACTGCACGTGTAAACTGCTCCAGTAACGCTGAGAGCTGGAGGCGTGTGGGAGTCTGCCTAATATGTATCAGGGCGTGTACACATCATGGGATACGTCAGAGAGAGGGGATTCTTTCATGATGCATCAGGATCGCCCAAACTGTCAGAGGGTGCCGGCTTGAAGAGCCGATCTCCTCCGTAGGCAGATCGCGATCCTGCCATAATGACCCTGATTTATTAAAGCTTTCCAAGGCTGGAGAGAATACACTTTCACCAGTGAAGCTGGGTGATCCAGTAAACCTGGAATGGATTCCTTCAGTCATTTGCCATTTGCTAGCAAATGTTTTGAATCCTGGATCAGATCCATTTCAGATTTGTTGGATCGCTCAGCTTCACTGATGAAAGTGTATTCTCTCCAGCCTTGAGAGCTTTCATAAATCAGGCCCAATAGGCGGATCATTTTGAGGACTGAGAATTGGTCGGGTGCAGTGTAGAAATGCACATAGGCTGTTTTGCCACTGGAGGTGGTGCTTTGTCCCCCGCAGAATCCTGCATGGACAGGGGGAATCAAAAAGTAGTGGTAGGGGGAGATATTGTAAGGAATAGACTTTCTAGTGAACTTTATCTGTTTGCGCATATCAGTGGTGTCTAGTGGATATGAGTGTGAAAATTTGGAAAGTAACTACCACATCCCATCAGTTGGGGATGTAGGTACACCTATTGAATACATAGTTCAGAAATATACAATCAATTTTAAAATATTACATTATAGATTGGATGACATCTGAAGTTGAATCTCACAATATTAAACACATTTAAAGAAATAAATATCTCACATCATACCCTTTGGCACTTATGAACATATGCACACATACACACATACACATATTGTCAGGTGTATTTGTGTATATGCACATGCGCACACATACATATATACATGTAAACTCAAAGTGAATATCTATATATAATTACAGTGGTACCTTGGTATTAGTTCGTTCCAGATCCTTGGACTTATACCAAACAGGTCTTATACCAAACAAATTTTTCCCATAAGAAAAAAAAGGGAAAATGAAAAATCCTATTGTTATTTGCATATTATACAATGATGGGGATGTATAGAATCATTTAAACACTGCTTAATACTAAAATACATAAATACAAAAGCAATTAGATGAAATAAATGAAAATTTAACCTCACTTTACCTTGCTGGGAAGAGTCAAGTGCCTACTAGGATGGTGCTGACAATGGAGGAGAAGCAGATGTTATGTAATTCACAGAGAGTTATAGCGCGGGATGTTCACTGAATGGTAGCAACTGGCGTACTGACGCTCGTGGGCAGTCGTGGCTTTGTCTCGGGAGAGGTAAAAAAGGGTGTTATGACTCATTTTGACCCATACAAGTTCTAGCACAAAGGTTGTATACAAAGCAAAGGTTGTATACCAAACAAGATTTTTCATTTCCAAACAGCAATTTGCATTAAAATACAAGTTTTTTTGTTACATTCATGCACAATATATGTAGAACTACACTAACATGACAAGACAGGTGTGGTCCCTATCTTTGGTCTAGGCATACAAACAAGGATTTTCCTTCATTATAAGACCAGGATATACATACAAATCTTAGATTTACTCAGTGGCAGCTGAAGACTTCCAGTGTGTGCCAGCACTGAATGCCAATAGTGGAAAACAAACATGGAAGCCACTCAGGTAAGTTTACACCTAGGAAAAAAAGGTGCACAAGGGCAGGGCAATACATATTCTTCATGATTGTTTATAATGTATTTACTCAAGGCACTCAGAAATGACACATTCTACAGCAGCCTTTCTCATCCTTTTTTAACATTGGGGAACCCTTAGAATAACTTTCAGGTCTTCAGGGGTGCCCTGCTATGATTATCATGACTAGTAAGACAATTGCAACCCTTACACATAGCCAAAAGATCATTGCTGGCCAGTGGAAAGATTGTCATACTTACAGATAGACAAAAAGATCATTGGTGTCACTAAAACTTACCTGAGAGGCTCAAATTGTTCATTGCGCAATGAACCCCTAGCAACCTCTGGAGGAGCCGTGGCTGATAAACACTGTTCTACTGGATAGTTTGTGTATATACAAGGCACTTACTAATAGCTATTTCATATCGATGGTTGTGATGGGCATGGTTTTCCCTTCATATGTACTAATGGGTTTGTGGGTCTCTGTGTTGAGTGAATGTGTCAGCTGATTCTGTCCATATTAACTAACTTCAGCAGTAAATTTATTATTCAATAATAATTCTATGGATTGTTATGCCTTATTACTGCATTTTATATTTCTACTAATAGTTACCCAAATGTTATGAATCAATTGTATATCTCTTTTTTGTCTCTAGAGGGAGCAATATACTCACACTTAACGAACGCATAGTGGGAGGTTGAAAGAAAAAAGAAAAGGTTGGAGTAGGAAAGGTAAAAAACAGCAGAAGAAAGGAAGTTTCATGTAACAAAAATGGTGCTTTGTTTCAGAAATGTAGCCTTATTTTTTATGTTGAACCTACAATGACATGAGAAATGTATATATGGATGGGCTATGTATTAGATATAAAGAGAAGAATCTATTTTTTTGTATTTGAATCATTTAAATAGGTTCTGAACTATATCCAGTGTTTGAATTATATAAACTGACAGGCATTTTCTTAATGTTTACCAATGTTTAATGTATGATTTTGTGCAGGGTGAGGCAATCAGACTATGCGCACTGAGCCAAGTGCCATCTCATGGTCATTCATTTACAATCAACTTTGACAGCTTTAAACATGTGGAAGGTAATCTTTCATACCTTATTAGGTAAGGCCATCAACTGTGATAAATGGTCGACTTCTTCATTTGCCTTTAAAAAAAAAAAAATTATATGATCCACTTTCTTCTTGTGATACATTTGCTAGTTAGTTTTTTTATTTATTGGGGACTTGGGGTCCCTGATTAGGGATGATCAGGGACCTCAGTTCATCTACTAGCTGATATGGACACTGAGTATTTCTAAAGGGTAAAATACTGTTGTCCAAAATATACATGTATAGGGACAGATTCCCATTGGTGAAACCTTTGCAAAGGATATTACTTTTGGCATTAAAGTAACATTTGCTATTGAGCTCTTCAATACCTGGAACATTTGTCTGTTTTTCTGGTCCTACTTAAACTCAGAATATTGTGACAATGGGCGTGATTTATTGAAGCTCTCCAAGGCAGGAGAAGATATACTTTCATCAGTGAAGCTGGGTGATCCAGCACTTGGAATTGATTTCTTCAAGGTCATTTGCTGTTTTCTAGCAAATATTTTGAATCCTGAACCAAATCCACTCCAGGTTTGCTGGATCACCCAGCTTCACTGATTAACCTTCCCAGTAGTAACCCTGAGTGTGACTTGGGGTAGAAAAAAGATGCTGAATGAGGTAGCCCCGAGTCACACTCGGGGTAGGTAAGCCTATGGGAAAGATAGTAAATACAGCACTTACCTGGTCCGTTGGCATCTCCTAAAGTGTATCTTCTTCAGCCTTGGAGAACTTTATTAAATCAGGGCCAATGTGTTAACAAACTCATATGAGATAAACATAGTTTGTTATGATTGGATAACATGGGTGGCTTTTGTATCTGTTTTCTGCAGACAGTACAATGGTATACCGTATTTAGACCTGTACACGCAGATTTGATTTTTTGAAGCATTTTTTTGCCATCATTTTATGTACATTTATTTTAGGCCCCAAACGTCACCCAATTGGAGAAGGGACTCTCCTACTTTACGAGCCATATAAAGTCCTTCTTCATCCTTAGCTGTTCCTTCTTTGTCTGATGTGTAGGCATTCGATACAAATGCATGGTTTAGCGATCAAACATGTTATGCCATGCTAAATATTTTATCCAAATATATAATTGCATATCCTGTGCTTATATCTACATAAAGAGGAAAATCTATAGAGATAAAAGAGCACTTTATATGCTACATTAATTCACACTATTATTGTGTTTACAAATATGTCTGCTTGATTTTGTAGCAAGATTTCTTGTGCAAAGTTAAGTAATACACAAGTTCTCATTACATCGGCTGATACAAAGCAGTGCAGTAATGGCTTCCCAATTTTACATTGCCATGGAAACCTTGCTAACTTTAGCAAAACAATTTGCACATTGCTATATTCTACCTTGGCTCCGATCATCAAGATTTGACAATATAATAAAAGTTGCTATGTTACAGTAATTTTATGAAAAATAGTGTTAGGCTGTGAATAAAACAGCGTTGTTGTCATTTCTTATACCAATTTTGCTGAAAAATGAGAGCTTACAGGAAATTAAACTTTGAAAAATAGGGACCATTTGTGCATCTTTATTTTAAATATTAGTTTCTCTGTGAATCAAAGGAAACAAAGATGAGCTATTTAAGCATTTTCTGTTCTGAATATGACTTACTGCTTACTGCCTACTTTCTCAAGAGTTTTAAACCTTTTGTGATCAAAGGTTGGTAATGCTGACACTTGGCAATGTCAGATTAATATGCAATTTGATAATACCTTTGGGTAATACCCCTGGCTGGGTCTACACGGACATTTTAAAAAAAAGCATGTAAACATTCCTACCATGTTTATATGCATTTTTATGCACTTTTATTAGCATTTTAAAGCTTTCCTTGACGCGTTTTCCTGTTTTTACCCCGTTTACTTTTTAAACGCTTATAAACGTGGGAAAACTCCAAAATCAATAGAAGCGTTTACCTGCGTTTTCCCACATTAACCCCGCGTTTTATTTTTTTTAAACGTTGCAAGCAGCATTATAAGATAAAGCTCATAAACGTGCCTTAAGGAAACGTCTTGGTGTAGATTAGCCCATCGGAATGCATGGGAATTTCAAGCATGGGTTTTTAAAGCCCCAGGTTAAACACTGGGGAAAATGTCCGTGTAGACTAAGTCTCAATGGCAAGTTTTCCTACTGAAATATTTTTGACATTTTCTTTTAAGGGTGTATGAGATTTTTATTTGACATACTGTAAATTCATCTTGATTTTTAGAACATATATCAGGAAGTGTAATAGACAATACACAATACAGAATTTTGAGTTGGAGTTGGTAAAGTTGAGAACATATATTGAAACCAAAGTCATACAGTAAAGTTTGATTATGTTCAGGCTTCTCTATTGCAGTAACAGCTCAGAAAATCTGGCAATATGATGTCTGTGCGAGAAATAAACATATGTCCAGGAACCAGAGTGTCCCAATGTATTTTCCTTTTGCATGTGTCAATTGTGCCTTATTGGCTTTTTCAACAATGTTTTGTACACCAATGTATTGAGGGTAGGTACAGTGAAAGTAAAGCAGATAGAGAAAGGTAGGGAAAAGAAAGGGGAAAGATGGGAGTTGGGGAGAAAGAAGTAGCCAAAGCAAAATGAAATGATTATGGATAATATCACGAGAGTAATACCATTACCAAGATGCAGTGATGGAAAGAAAATAAATAAATGCCAGCTAGGTCCACCTAGAAGACTGAAGAGTCAGCTATTGCAAAAAAAGGAATGCAGACCATAGAAAAGTGTCCACAGTTATTTGCCAAAGAGAAACTCTGGGTTCAGGTTTTTACCCCATTGTCCTGTCAAGAGTTAGCAGGTTTTTATATTAGAAAATATGGGGCAAAAGAAGGCAATCAATTGGAACCAAGTGTTGCAGAACTTGCTATGTCTACTAATAAAGAAAAGCCATACCATCCTATTGATTTTGTAGAAGGTAAAAGGGTGAGTTGCAGTTTTATTTTTTATTTCACAGAAGAGGGATGCATACCCAGCACCATTTAAAGATGGATTGTTAGGGACAGTTTAGATATAATTTGAATAAAATATTAGAGACGTGAAGAAGGTAGTCATCTCCAAGTGGACTTGTAAGATGAATAAGATAGGATAAGTAACAATCAGAATAGCTCCTCCATGTCTATTCTGTTAAAAGAAAAGATCTGTTAAAAAAAGAAAGAAATAAAAAAATACCAACTATCAATGTGGTTTGCTGAATGCAATTTTCACCAAAATGTAAAAAAAAAATAAAAATGTTTGATTTTTTTTTTTAAATAAATCAAGTAGAAAGCTAGAGGATAGAGTCAGTAAGGACGTTAGACCTCAGTAGTGGGATTATTGTGCAGTATGTCGGCAGGGGCTTTTCTACTTGCTTTGGATGTTTTTGAAAGAAAAACATTGTACACTTTTTTTTATGCAACTGGAATATATTTAGCTAAATTAAGATATAAGGCAATTTTGATTTAGATTGAGATACAGCTGCATAAAACTATTACCAGGTTTTTTTTAAATTTCCTTTGTCCTCGGTACTAAGATTTATTCTTTCTAATTGTCCTGATCACCAATGTCACAGAGCATGTAAGTGAGGATAAATCCAAAATTTTCAGTTGCCACCACAACAGAAATAGAAAATGTTTCAGTAGGAAAATTTGTTCCCATGACAACTGTCCAAGAAGGAATTTCACTCACATTTGAAAGCTATTCTCCCACTTCCTGTTGAGTCTTACCAATGTTTTAACCCTCTCATCCCCACTGTTGTAAAATGAAGGAAAACTAACAGTGTGAGCCTCAGATCTACTAATATATATTCCTAAATAGAATTAACTGGTCTCCTTATTGAAGGGACTGCTTTTAAAGACTCCATATAAGGAAATGCTTAGTCATGACAATGAACTGTACATATAATGGTCTAGAGCAGTGTTTATTGACCTTTTTTTAACACGGGGAACCCCTTGAAATAACCTTCTGGTCTTCAGGGAACCCCCGCTATAATAACTATATCCATAACTCACAGTACATTAGCGTGATGGTCTGTGGGAAGAATACCTCTTACCTCATGTCACCCTTTACATATAGCCAAAAAGATCACTGGTGTCTGCTAAACTGCCCCAAGAGTCACAAACTGCTCATTGCTCAAGAATCCTCTAGCAACAACTGGAAGAACCCTAGGGTTCAATAGCACTTTGGTGAATAACACTGGCCTAGAGAACGCAACTGGGCCCAGGTTTCAGGGCTCATTGTGATCTGTGACAGCCAAAGATTGGAATTAGTTCTAGTGCTCTGCATTCATGACCTTTGTTCAACAGGGGACAGCAGGCACTATCCAGAGGGAACATAATGGAGTATGGTAAGAAAAAGTCCCACCCTAATATTGTTTCTGCTATAATCATTGGTAACAGAGCATTAGCAGTGAGGAATCCAATTCCCAGAGTTCCCATTGAGGAGATAAAAAGGAAGTATGTACTATGAATGGTACAAGCCATGGTGCGATGGAGGGGACATTGGCAATTAGCTACCATGTCAGCCCCCATTTCTGCTTGTGACTGGGCTAAGAAGTGTGATAAGGTGATAACCTTCATTGGTGCTTTTATAGTGTGATTACTACCATCATTTTTTGTTCCTACCTCACATTCTATTTATAGCCTACTACTCCGGAAACTTCTTTGTCTACCTTGGTTTCCATTATAGCATCATAGCATGCGCCCCTACTAAAAAAAACTACCTCGCCTTCTATTTCATAGGGGTTCCCATTTAAAAAAAATTCCTCACTTTCTATTTCATTAAAATTCTCATTAAGATTAGCCATTGAAACCAGTAGAAACAAGCATACCCTTACAAAAAATGTTGTTACGGGAGTTTTATACTGGAGTGGTACAAAGTGGAGAAATGTCATCACGATATCTTCTTCAGCATGGTCTCCTGGTTGAGGGAAATTCTTGCCGCAAGTGTGATGGCCCAGTGATAATGACGAACAAAAAGGTCTGTGGACATAATGTGCCGGTATGGAGGCGCAAAAGAAAGGGTTGCCAGTCCAATCAATTAGTAAGAAAAGGGAACAAATTCTTCCACTGATTTGAACAGTAGACTCCACGGTAATTTGAAGCTCTGTGAAATTTTAGAGCTAGTTTACCTCTGGAGCATCGGAATGCCAATGGAAGAAGTGCCAAAGCTTACTGCTAGATCCACAAATACTGTGACTGGTTCAATTACTATCAGGAAACATGCTCCGAAATAGTATCTGTTGCTAGGAGGGGAAAACTGAATGGTACATCATTCACTATAGACACACTATAGTAGGAATCACACTATACTAGAACACTAAATTTATAGGGAGCAAAATCTCTGGTAAATGCTCATAATAATGTATTCTGAGATGGTGCCTGGTTGGGGGCCCTTTGGAACACCTTCCAATGGACCTCTTTGGAACAACTTATTGTTTACATGTATAAACCTCAGTGTTGTCTACATGTAGATGACAGCAGATCATTCCTACATATTACGTGCTAGAATGGCCACTCTGAGTCTCTATCAAAATGTGACAGTGTGACAATGTTCAAGTAAACTTGGGAGACAGGGACAGGATGCTTGCACCCTATACCAAAAATCACAGGAATTTTACCACAACAGCAACTTTTACCAGATTCTCTTATACTTTTATTCTACCATAAACAAAAATCCACACCTGTGGCTGTGAATATTATTGATTCAATGTTCTTTGATGAGTATTTCTATTTGTCTACTGCTTCTGATCTTTCCACTGTTCCCATCACCTACAAACAACTGTTAATAGCTACTGTGCATCTGTCAAGTGAAGACAGAGTGAATGTTCTTACTCATTCAGTACCCACACAATTGTTTTACAAACATAAGATTTTCAGGGTAAACGGGACCATGAGAGCTGCTACTAAACCTAATTTCAGTCCCCTGAACATAACAAGTTGCCAGATACAGGGTCTCAAACATAATATCCTAAAAAGAATCAGGGATCTTTCCCATTTAAGTGGTACTAAAGAAAAAATATAAAAGATGACACCTTTATTTGCAGAAATCTGTGACGTATGCCGCTGTATTTGTACACAAAATGACAGAATGTAAGGGGCTTTGCCTTTTTGTTTTGTTTTTTAAAAAAGGCATTTCATGAAAAAAAAATAAACCAAAATGTTATTTACTGTTCTATATAAAGTAAAAATTGTGGTTATTGGCTATTTCAAGACCAGGGTTCCCAAGTTGAGTTTGCATGTTAGGGACCCCGGGGGCCACTTCCCTGGTACTGCTAATAGTCAGTGCACTGTGGTGCCTTAAATATAATTTTGCTGGCTCACCAAACTTTAGGGCTGTGTTCAGACTGGCAGTGAGGTGGCACTGGAGTTACACCTTCCTCATGCCATGGAACCCTATTTAGGGAGAGAAGCTCAGTACCGTTCACTGCCGCCTGGAGTCAAATCTGCAGATGCTGCTGTGCGAGGGACTGAGCCGCTGTCGCAGTGCCCGTTATATATACCTGGCATTTTGGCAAACCAAGCTCGTTTCACTAGTAATTATATTCATTTTTTTAAATATATTTTTAAATTATATTTTGAGTAATACACCAATATTGGTAATATCTTCTAATAAAATAATGTAAAAAATCTGTCCTTGTTTTTTAATATATAGTATAGTTCACCCAAGGAGGGGCGATATCGAATCTTTTCTTGAAAAAGTGGGCTCTGACCCAAGAAAGGTTGGAAACCTATGCTTTAGACAATATTATTTAAATAAAAACTCACACAGAAAATATGTATTGTTGCCTATAGTTTTGAGAAAGGCAAACAGTCCACAGATGCATTTTAATCGTCAGATGAGTGTTATAATAGAAATGAAATATTTTGTTAGGGTAAATAGGGGGTGGTCTTGACTAGTGGTGATGTTGGAATTCGGGTTGTCCCTCGTATTCGGGTGTCCTCGTATTGGCTCCAGGATCAGGGGAGCAGAGCTGTCAGCATAAAGCTCCGCTGATTGCTCTGCTCCCTGAG
>NC_092859.1:67288687-67462829 GCF_032062135.1 Pyxicephalus adspersus
AACACCATTTTAAATATGTTCCACTTCTCTCAAATAAGAATTGTATACAGCAAAAAGAGTCCTCGAAATGAGGAGTGTGAAGCGACATAAATCTAATCTAAAATACTGTGTATAAAATTTTATTATGACATCTTAAAAAAAAATAAAACATAATCTAGAGCTCAATTGTGATACTGTCCAATGAAGTACTTTTCATCTTCAGCCATCTCCAGTCGTTAGCCCAGGATGTCATGAACCTGCCCCATGTGGTGGTGTCATCAGGGACTTTTGCTGGATACCATTACTGGGTTGAGCAGTGTGAGTACCACTAGGTGAAAGGACTGGACACCACCATGGCCAGGGTAGCTGGTTTCTTACAGTTCAGTCACAAACATTGATTCCTGTTTCTGCCTATTTGTTTTTTGTATTTTGTATTTTTTATTTCTAGACTGCTTTCAGCTTTCTATCCTGATGCTTTGACAGTTTCTTCTACCTGTATTTTACCCTTTTCCACATTACCAGGTAATTCCCAAACTTTTCCCCTATTTGGTCGCAACATACCATTTGCCAATAATTACAACAATGTCCCTTTTTTTTGTTATGTTTTACAATTCCATAATATTATTTGTCAGTGTCATATCTGTAATACCTTAATAAAAGTAGCAATTCTATAATTTTCCTAGAGCTTTTTTTTTGGTGGGTCTGCCTGTAATCTTTGCTGTGCTGATGTGAAATTTTTAGCATGCATTTTGGTAGGCAATATTTATTCCAGCTTTACTAAAACACAGTCAGATAACAGCTAGTCCTCTTGCCTGCCAATGATCTATGCAAAGTTCAGCTTTTCAGTTTAGATCTAACTTCAGTGTTGTCTGCATGAAAATCTACCTTCAAGCAAACTAACAGGGATCATAAAGCTGTCTTAAAAGAGTAACATATCCTTTGGCAGATATATCCACTCATATGTGTATTTTAAATCTGTATTGGCTGTTTGTCTGGAGTTTAACGTGAAAAATACATCTGACCTTCGGTCTTAGGTTTAATTGGTGTTTTCTTAAGTCTGCCTTGAGTTCTGTTTTAAAATAATTCTAATTTATCTCTGAGACCATTTGTTATATATGTATACATTTGAACTATTGATTAAATTTATTTTAACAGGATGCATCTAATTTAAAAAATGAAGCCTTAAGGGACATTTGTTACAAGAAATATGGACAAAACTATCTAAAATAGGTAAACTGGTCAATATTGGTGCTTATCCTATTAGTATAATTGCAGACAGTGTCCATTTTTTTAATCCAAGGTTCCCCTCTCATGGATCCTTTGTCTTTTTAGAAAACCTGAGGCTCATTGCAGGCAATATCAAAATAACTAGCAGTCCATGGGAAAATCGATTAATTTATAAGAGGGACATTGGGGAGTAACTCTGCTGATATGAAGCTGTGTAGCGCAATAACCCAAGCAAGAGGCAGACTCATGAGTGCATTTCAATTTCCCGTGCCCTGCAGATAAATCCGCTGGCCTTTGTTTTATGAACTTCTATTGATTTTTTTTATCCTTGTTGGGTTATTCTGACCACAATCCAATCCTTTTAGTTTGGTTTAAATAGGAATATTTATCACATACACACAGCAAGGTGTCTAGTGTGTTGCAGCATAGAACAGATATTCCCCAATTTTATTTAGGAGCTAATTTTATTATAATACAACTGTAGTATATTTCTAGTAATCACATAGCCTTTTCCAATTGTCTCTCATTTGGTGGGACTATTCATCCTTTGGAACCTAACTCTTTTTCCCTTTATTCCCTTCTTAATTATGCCAATTTAGGTCTATAAGGTGACATGCTAAAAAAACCTTCAAATGCCATGTAGTTCTTAGCCTAAGCAATGGTAGTTTTCACAAAACATGACCCACGTGGCAGGTACTTTGTCCATTTAGGTTTTCATAAAAAGCAGGCAATGGATCTGCAACAGAATTGCACCTCAATAGGAAACCTGCCTTTAAAATTGTAAGCTGTCACCCTTATCATTCTTTATCTATGTAGTTGGTCATAATACCTGCTGTCATGGCTGGACTTTTACTTATTGCCCCCTAACACTATGTACACATGTGCAATAATTGTTGTCGGAAAGGATCTTTTACGATTCTTTTCCAATGGCTAACGACTGCACGCTACATGAATGAGTGCTATACATGCAGCACCGTTCTGCTTTATGGAGAGAGGGGGGGGGAGAACGACAGGGCAGCAACCCGCTGCACTCTCTCTCCTTCACTTTAGGATTATTCGTTAGGATCATTCGCCGTCCGTGGATCTGCTAGGACGGTCGTTCGGGCGATGGACAACGAGCGCTGTACACACAAAAGATTATCGTCTGATATCAGCCTTGAGTCGATTGTCGGGTGAGAATAATTGCACGTGTGTACCTAGCTTAAGCCATCTTCTGCCCCCCTTGTATAAAAAAAAACTGGCTAGCATTTGTTAAACAATATAATTAGATTGGACATTAAAACTGTGCAAGAAACACTTAGGCTGTTGGCAGAGAGGCTGAAGGAGGGTTTGCTTACTCTGTAAGTACACTTCAGTACAATGGTTGAATAAGTAGGGAAAATAGTCACCATGGTCTGCTGGTAGTTTTTATTTAGCTTCACAGGCCCAAAAAGGGTGAACTATAAGGTTAAAGTACACTATTTCACAAAAAAAATTAAGACATTGTGCAGGGGCATCAACAATGAACATATGTCCAGGTTGTATTATTGGGAATGTGTTACCTAAGTCAATGTGCCTGTGGCTGTGTGCCTCCTCTGACATGTTGCATAAATCCAAACATGTCTACTATGTACATGGCATGTCATTCAGAATTACTTTATAGGGTAATTCAACCTGCATTTTACCATCTTCTGACCTGCATTTGATCTGCCTGCAAACCATACCCAGTAATGGGAAAAAGCTTGAGAAAGTGCACACCAGTAATGGTATCACAATATTTGTTGCATTTTTCAAATTAAAATTACCAGATGTAGGATATGACAAGAATGATAAGAATTCATATTGGAGCAAATAATATTTGAGTAACATTGACAGCACTCCCCCCTTTTTATCTGGGTCTCCCACACATCAGGATGTCTATGTGGTCTCTTGAGGGACATATCCTAAATAACAAGAATAACAAATTTGTAACATCTTTGCATTAGAATTTACAACCTGTGGGTTTCTACAAAACTGAAGAACAAGTGCCAGCTTTCTAGTGACAACTGCATAATTTATGAATCGTTATTTAAACATGCCCCATTCCATTTCTCGAGCAATGTTCTAATATCTGCTATAAAAGAACTTCATTCTTGTAATATATTAAACAACTTTTGCAAAAAAAACAGTTACTGATGAATTTGTGTCAAACGTCAGCAGCTGGTCCCTAATTTTTTTTCCCAGCCACTGGCAGCTTCCATATGCATTGAACAGTGGAACATCAGTCATAGGAAGGGCAATGGTGCCTTTAAGGTGTGAGCTGTGATAGACAGCCCAATTCACCCTCCCTATGTTGTGATGGCACGCAATAACAGGGTCCCAGGAAACATTGTGGAGTAGTTTTTATGTTTAGTAAGTTTTTTAAAGGCTGAATTGTTCACACATATTCTTTAAACACTAGGTTGCTCCAAAATATATTAATTTGAATCAAATCAAACAAAATCAACACACTGGAATTCTTTGGCACAGAAAAAAGTGCTTATACCATGACACCCGGACGCAAAGCCCATGGGAATAATGCAGTATATTTCACTAGATGGCAGTGTTATTAGTGTTTTCTCGATACCAATGAACGATATTCAGGGGTAAGATTAATACTCTTGTATTATTTAGCACTGTCAACCCCCAGTCATGGTAAGCGTTAGACTTTGCATAGCATGCATATTGGTGCAATTAAGATAGCAAAAAAAGGCAGCTTTTTAAGTGAAAAGGTTTGTCTGCAGTATTGTTGATGGATGGCATCAATTCACACTGGCCATTTTTTCCCCATAAAGTTATTTGTCATTTTTCTTAATCTCTGTCAGAAGATCCATCAGCCATGATCTCTCTCACAACTGTTTTTCAAGAAGGCAGTCATTACCTGTAGGCTGAATTGTGGCTTATGATTGATTCTTCATAAGGCATCCTTTCTATACAGGTCAAACTCATTGGAATGGAAACATTTTTAGATGTCTTGATCCCTCTGTCTAATCTTGGTTCGTTGGACAATATGAAAAATATCATAAAAGTTTTGGGGGATTGATTTTCACAAAGATTAATTGTCTGATTTTCACAACCAAAAATTGGTGATAGAAAAGGGAAGCAGCATTACAGAAAACTGTAATGGTAATATCTACATATATAATACACCATTTATTGCAGTTATAGTAATTTAACAATACAAGTATTTCTAATAGTTGCTTCTGGGACGGCAACTCAATTCTGTGCCAGGTTTTCAACAATTGGATGATTTTTGACAATTTCTAGTTTTCCACACCCCATTTTGGTTTCCTGTGTGTCACCTGCGTGCTACAGATGAGAGTGACACAAAGGGGCTGATTTAATAAAGTTCTCCAAGGCTGGAGGGGATACACTTTCATCAGTGAAACTTGGTGATCTAGCAAATCTGGAATGGATCTGGTCCAGGATTCAAAACATTTTTTTTAACAAATAGCAAATTACTTTTAAAAAAATCCATCCCGGGTGTGCTGGATCACCCAGCTTCACTGATGGAAGTGCATTCTCCCCAGCACTGGACAACTTTTTTTAAATCAGGCCCAATGTTCCTGTCTCAGTGTGTGGTCCTAGTTGAACAGACTTATCATCACAGTGAAGAGACCCAAGGAGTATAAATGCAATTTTATTATCTTGATTTTTTTCATGACATGAGTTTTTATAAGGGCTTGCTTTTTTGTGTAAAACATATTTAGATGTTTAAGGTGCTGTATTGGATCCCTTAGCTTATGCAAGCAGTAATGGTGTTTTCGGCCCACAACCTCATTTATATAAATGTTTATGAAGTAATTGGCATGACAGAAGGATATTGTTTCCTTTGTCAAACCACCCCAACTTATTCCTTTTGTTTGAATTATTGTGTAAAATGTTTGTATATATTTTTTTAAAACTTAATAAAAACTTATTGAAACAGAAAAAACATATTCAGTACATCTTATTAATGTTTGCATTTTTCAAGGTTTTATACCTTTTCATGTATAGAAAATTACTGGTTGATGAACCAAAAAAAACTAATTGGCTTCTAACTTCCTGTTTGAACTAAACACAAGACACTACTTTCTGTCATCCAGGTCATGGTATATTTAGTAGTAGTAGGTCACATTCAACTGGGCTTGTTTTTTGAATGTTGGAGAAGTTTTGCAGCCTATCCAAGCTGTTTCTTCAGTTCTACCAATGTAGAAGAATTACACCAGCATTTATCTACACTGTTGTTGCAAGAAGTATGAAAGAGGCCATCTACAATAAATTATAACACCCATCTCTGAACAGAGGTGAGGGCCTTCAATACAATCTGTCTTCCACCTATAATGCTGTTTTCAAATATTTACTTTGGCTTTAGATAAGTTTTTGAAGTTTAAAAATTCATACAGACTTCTTGACACCAAGGATGGGATTTTGCTAATTTCATACCTCCAAGTCTTGGACAATTAGCATCTACGCTGTCACATTTTATGGTGATTGGATTAAGGTGCTTTTTGCTGTGTGGATATAAATACTGGGGTATTTCCTAAACTGGTAAAACTGAAGAGCAGCTTAGATAGGCTATGAAAGTCTTCAATATTACAAAAACAAGTCAAATTGAATGTGACTGACTACTATTAGATACAGGACAAAACTTTAGTGTTCCAACACTGCTGCTCTGACATTCTTTGGTATACTACTGCTTGCATATTTATGTGACACCAACTGATGGTGACTAACCAAATAGGACAAATGGATCAGAACATCCAGATTGATACTTTTTCTATTGTCACTTTAAAAAGTATGTAGTCACAATGGAAGTCAATGGACCACACTGTAAGTAATGTATGGTAATCAGTGCATCACCTTGCACAATTTGTTTGACCTTTCCCATAAACGGCAATGCTATGGACAGCAAGTGGAAAATTAGATTTGATTAATTTTTTGATCAAAGTACATTTAGAAATCCCCCTCAATGCCTGCTTCAACACTCCTGAAAAAATGGAAGTGCTACAGAACGTATTGATGGTGACTTGGAATTATACTGTATTACGAAAAGATGTAAATCCGGATTATTTTCTTTTCCATTTGGGTGCCTCTCCATATTGTTAACATTTTTTAGTCATTTTACTATTTTTTTTCTGTAGGAAATTTTTCCCTAGACTAAATTTGGCACTATAAAAGTGAAAAAGGAATGACTACGTGTTATTACCTTGCCACCTTTTTAGAAATATCCCCCACTGTTTTTCCATGGTATGCATCATATTTTTCCTCATTGAGTTCTAACTATAAAACTTTCAACACAATTTCAAAGAGGAATTATAATACTAGTGACCATCATTTCTTATTAGCAGAATATTTCTGTGTGGCTGGATTAGGGAACCACAAAAGCAGGTGTTATGACAATGGATGCCATTTTTAGGTGTCTTTTGTACTTTAAGTACCTGGTTCTGTGGTTTGGGACTGCTGTCAGCAAAGAACCAAAGTACTAATAGAAAGTGGAGGAAAGTGCAGCAGAAAAGAAGACAAAAAAGGAAAAGTAGAAAGAAAAGGTAAAATGGGTACAAAAACAGCTCCACCTACTTTTTTATTGTGGCTTTCTACAAGCTCTATAGTAATGTGTTGTAGTTTCTTATGGGTGACCAGGATCTTTTGAAACCCTAGCAATGAAACACACCTAAAACTGTACTAAATGAAGCTGCATACCATCATGTTAAGATGTCTTCAAAGGTGGAATTAGCAAAAAATATCACTACTAAAAAGCAGGCTACCCTTTTCCAACAATTTGAAATATGTAAATAAAAGAATATATAGGGTTGCGTGATCCACTTTGACATTAAAAGGATGTAGAAAAATACTTTTTTAAAATATGAGTAATCCAACCATTGTCTGTTGCCAACAGTATATGAGTCATGTACAGGATAGCATGGATGTTATATCATGGACAGTTATTTCAGGACATCAGGAACAGGAGGGAAAGTACTGGCTGGGCCTTCCAATTCCACCCAGCTACTTACCTGAGCTTGGCTTCAGCCAGTCAGGAGGTCTGGGACATAAATGGTATGGGTATGCTATTTGATCTCTGGTTGTGGTACAGCTTAAAGCGGACCTAAACTTAAATTTTTACTTTACATAAAAGGGTAGACAACCCTTATATATAAAGTAAGCATATTGTTCTATTTTTTTTTAATACATAATGCCCCAGACCTCCTGACCTGAAAGAAGAATTCCAAGATGATGTGACTTTTTTTATTTTTCACTTTTGTTCTGCTTTAATGAAGGATGCAAGCAAGTGTGGATGCTGAGAACTGTGCTAAGGAGGCTTATTGCTCCTGGTAGAAGGCTGGACCCTGAACCATGTTCTATTGGAAAGCACTATGGACCATGAGCCTATTAAAGCTGACATAAACTCTTCAGGTTTTATTTGTGTCTGCTGAAGATAAACTGTATTATCTTGTCCCAAAAAAAGATTTACAGTATATTTATTTGGAAATGGCCCCTGTGTACTAGCTGCAGTTGCTGATTTTACCCAATATCACAGTCACTTTTGGGGGATTCACCTTCAAGTCCTCTTTCTTCATGTGATTTTCCATCAGTGTTTTTCACTTATGAAAACTATTGCTGGGATAGGAGGTGAGAAGAATTTTCCCAACGTGGACACAGCTATTCTTTGATTTTAAACTAGCTTTGATAAATATGTTCTATTAACGCACAGCTCAACAAAAAATTTTTTTCACTTGCCAAGGATTTTTCAATATAGATGTAATTCAGGTCTGCTGAATCCAGAAATGACATCAGTTTCATTAAATTGGCTTTAGTTCTTGTTATACAGGAATCAGAATTGACAATTTTACAGGAATATCAGGGAGTGTACTGAATGTGTACAGTATGGGAACATCAGCACCATCCTATTGATTCTAAATTAGGGTACTCCCACAAGTTTTTCTTGTAACGATTGAAACCTTTTACATCCACAGCATAAAAATAACAATCATCATGATGATTTATGGGCTCCTGCCATACCACAGGTACATTAAATTTCACAAATACAATTGACAGGCAGGGTTTTTGTGACAAAAAGTTATTTTGTATTAAGCATAATCTTTACATATTGTAGGTAAAACAATATTTGTTTGCATAGACAGTGTTACTTGGTACTACCTCAATCCTTGAGGCTAATTACCATATATACTAGACACAGATCACCTACTTGGTGGTTAAGTCATTTTTCATCAATAACATGTAGTGTTGAGCAAACCGATATGTGCAAATAACACACGAGTGCAATGTAATACACGTCGGGTAATAAGGTAATAAGGTAATAAGTCTCGTACAACTCGTGTTCTTTGCACATATCGGTTTGCTCAACGCTACATGTTATGGATGACAAATGACTTAACCACCAAGTAGGTGATCTGTGTCTAGTATAATGGGTACTTGGGGTACTTAGCCTCAAGGTATGAGGTAGTTCCAAGTAACACTGTCTATGCAAACAAATATTGTTTGACCTACAATATGTAAAGATTATGCTTAATACAAAAAAACTTTTCATCACAAAAACCCTGCCTGTCGATTGTATTTGTGTTTATATAACCATATTTTAGGGTCCGCAAACTTCCCGTTTAAGGGAATACATGCTTTATGTACACATTTTTCATTCAATTGTCCCTTGAAAACCCCTTTTATTGTCCTATTTTCGTACACCAAATTTCAAAATTTTCAGTTTTCCATTTTTCCACTGACGTAGACACTCTACACAAGTTTTGCATACCATATGGGGAGCCCATTACTTATCTTGGTCCCCCAGTTTAATAGCAAAATATGCAAGATATGCTTGTTTCACTAATTGTGTAATGTTTCTTCTCTGTTTTTGCTGGGAATAGTCGCCACAAATGAAGCAAAATACATTAGGGTCATTTGGACAACTTCTTTTTGAAGAACTCATAATTCTGTTAAAAAAAAGGAAAATGTATGAAAAAAAAGAAGGCAAATAGAAGTTTCAAATGTAGCAAATAATGCTACATTTAATATATAAAATGCAAAACATTGGTTTAAAAAAGATTGTTGTTGGTAAATCCTCTATTCCGATTCTTGTATCACAAGAACTAGAGCCAATCGAATGAAACTGATGTCATTTCTGGATTCAGCAGACCTGAAATACACTAAAAATATTGAAAAATCCTTGGCAAGTGAAATTTGTTTGTTGAGCCGTGTAACAGTAGGAGAACTTTGTTTAGTAAAAATATTATCCTTTATGTTTATATAAAATTAGATAAATATATAAATCAAATCTGCCAAAAAAACCCTGCTTTCACTTGTTGTATTTGAAAATATTAAGGGAGGTAACAATTCTTGGGCACTTTTAGAAAATATCAATAATTTATTTTATATACATAGAGTATGTAAGAATTATATGCTCTCAGTGCAGTGTATACTTTGTAACTAGTATTGCTATGACAGCAGGTTGTTTTAGGTAACCCATGACTAAATTTTAGACTATTGTTCCATTGATAGAATGAAAATTAATGATTTGAGACTCACCAAGTGGATAACAGTTTTTTCCAGAAGGTGCACGACTGTGTTGTGTTTATTAACCAACTTTATCAAAATCAACAATGATAATTCACAGCAGACTGGCTCTGCATGGGCTCATTGGTCAGCAATACACTCAAGATACATTAGCCTGATAAATAACTTCTAAGTGGCTTGCTGCTAAACATGGCAGACAGCAATATCGATAACCATAAATAATAGTCTTTACATACTGATTTCTTCTGTTTAAATTAGCTGTTGGATAATTATAGCGTATTGTCAAGTTCATCTTTAAAACATTTTATACATTTGATATATTAGCTGTTGTTTTTCATTGTGTTATAATAAAGCCTAACTCCAGAAATCCAAAACTACTCCTGCACTTGGACTACCACCATGATGGAAGGGATAAATGTTTATTTTTGACTAGAAGGGATGTAAAAAGTCATTTTATTTACTGTATTTTCCTGCTTCAGCAGGCTCCTCCTGTGACCAGTTGCCCATATCCACTAGAATATACCCTTCCAGTGTGGGGATAGCCTGCAAGTTCATTAAAAATACCTTAAAAGTTGACCTTCAAGCAAAGAGGTGAATATAGTATATATGAGTTGAGAGATATATAAGAAATGTTTTACTTGCCAAAAGGCACTCATCAGTTATCAGCCAACTTGTGAATCTGTACTAATTGAACAGCACAGCTTGGTCAAGAACACAACCCCATTCTGCTGATTGGACAATAAGGCAGCAGAAGAACACTGGGGAGGTCATTTCAAGTGCTGGGGAGGGATAGAGTTGGGCAGGGGGCACCCCACTATGTATTCTCCCAAAAGACCCATTTGGTTGTGTAGTGATCCATTACAAATAAACATAAAGTACATACACAGCCCTACCAGACAGAACTTATTTTTCTGAACTCTAGTAAGTAATACAGCAAGGTCACCTTATTGCCCACAGTATGTGATGGCAATCAGTTTAACTCATCTCACTCCTCTTTCCACCTGTCAGCATGTATCTTATCAGCACATGTGCATGCAGCAAAACTGATTTGTCCCTGCACTAGCTGCATTTAGGAAATACATGTATTAGAGTATTTCAAAGTAAATATTTTCCATATCTCTTCAATTTCTATGATCAGCCTCCATGTTTTCAAAAAGCACATTTTCCAAAAAAAAGTATGTAAATTTAAAAAAAGCAATCGCATTTTTGATGGAAATTCACATACACCAAATTCTGCAAAGACAATACTATATTTATAACTGTAATACACCTAATAATCCTATTTTCTATTACCTTCCCTTTCTTTATCTGTATTTCTTTTAATTCTTTCATTTTATATCTTTCATTCTTGCTCTCTCTCCTCACCCCCCTCAGGTTAGACAGCCAAGCTGAACTGATAAATCATTCAGGAGACAGCTCAACCCCCAAATAAGTGATGCAGGGGCTAGGGAATAATCACCATTACTGCTGGTGATGTTATGCTGGTAAATGGGTCAGATATGTACCAAATGTGTGCACTGAACAGAAAAGTGCTGAATTTACCTTTACAACAATGATAATATATTTAGGGGTGTATTTATCAAAGATCAGTTGTGAATTTTGACCGACATTTGCCCATTTGCCAAGCAACATTTGGTTTATCACATTTCCTTTTTTTTTTTTCATTTTTTAACAAGAATTATCTATTAAAAATAGTATTTAAGATTTTTCTGTGGGAAAATTTCATTAAACATCTGTTTCTATAATGGAAAAAGTATAATTCATCATATTTACTACTCAGTGAATGTAGCTTTGTTTTGCGTTTTCAATCTGGGGATTTTGATTTTTAATGATTTTTTTTTTTTTTAGCAAGGAAGCAAGTGTGCAGCCCATGCTCTAATGCAATCCACCCACATGCTTCACAGCATTGGGGTGCATTGAGGTTCTTGTCTCCAGATAGAGGGGAACCCCCCTAAAGCTCAATATCTGACTGGCACAGGAGGGAATGTTGGCAAAGGGGTCTCATGTTCCTACTACCTAGCCCTTTATGGGTAGTCTCTTTCTTCTAATCTACTGGTTTTAGGGTCCTACTAAAATAGTTAACTGGTTTGTTCAAAAAACAGTTAAAAGAACGTACAAATAAA
The DNA here is from genome assembly GCF_032062135.1 of Pyxicephalus adspersus. NCBI lineage: Eukaryota > Metazoa > Chordata > Amphibia > Anura > Pyxicephalidae > Pyxicephalus > Pyxicephalus adspersus. Next base: position 67,300,519 of record NC_092859.1, read on the forward strand.
ACAAACTATGCATACATTTTATGCCTGGAGGGACCTGGAGGTGCACACTTAGCCCTTCCCTAGACTATGGACTAGATTTCTGGAAGGCGGCGCAACTGTCCCACTTTCTCAAAACTCTACAGGCAACTGGGAACAACTGTAGGCAGTTAAAAACTTTTGAACAGATGTGTACAGGAGTACTGGGTTCCAGACATGCCCTTTCAGTGTTGTCTTTGTTCAATACACTCCCAGAAGATTTTACACCTTCATACCTTTGGGTTTGGGAGCTTGAGTTGGAAATCAACCTGTCCCAGGCTGAGAAGGATCAAATATTGAGGTTTTGCCATAAAAGCTCCATGCACAGTGGACCCAGGAAACAGGTTATAAAATCCTTACTCGGTTGTACAAAACGCCAGATAGATTACATACTATCTTCCTTACTGTTTTGGATATGTGCTGGAGATGTGGTACTGGGAGGGGCACGTTGTTACATATTTTTTGGTCCTGCAGGAAGCTCACAGTCTTCTGGCAAGGAGTACGAAAAATTTGACAAGATATGTCTGTAAGGCCAATCCCTAATGACCCTGGGTTTTCCCTGCTTCATCTCAACGACTGGCTGCAGAAAATCTATAAAAAATCGGTAGTCAAACACATGTTGAATGCGGCCAAGGCCTGCATCCCCAGTTTGTGGAAATCCCCACTTTGGCCCCTTCTGTGGGGATATGGCTTCACGAAGTGAACGAAATCAGATTAATGCAGGATTTGACAACTGGAATTTACAAACGGGAAGAGAAATTTTTAGAAACTTGGGCACCTTGGCTTATGTTCCAGGAATCTTCTGGTTAAAAAGATCTGCTAGGCGAGTGGAGGGTGGTATTTGAATTTGAATGCATGAGGTCGAAGGGCCTGAGTTGGGTCCTACATTGTATGTCTTGGGGTTTTTTCATCTTTTATCATTTATGTCTAAACAGTTTGGTGCAAACCTGTCTCTTTTTTATTTTTACCTGTGTCTATGCAATTGGTGCATTAAGATTGTTGTTAAAATGTGCTCGGCTCAGGAGATGTCTCTCCCTGCCCATATGTTACTTTTTTATGCTGTTTCTATTGTTATGTTTTGTTAAAATTTGAAAAACTCAATAAAAAAAAAAAAATGTTTTTAAAAAAAATGAACTGTGCATTTTTTTTATTTAATTTTTAAAAAATTATATAAATATGTACATAAAACAATTTTAATTCTCAAATGTGTCTTCATATTGGCCTCTAATCTGGTTCACAGTGGGATTGGAAAGGGCAGGATTTAGGCCAATCAGGGCTTCATTGTTTTGCACAGTCAGTCAACATTGTAAACATGTTTACAGGAGGAGAGTGCATGGTGATAGTTCTTCATTGTCAGTCATATACATGCCCAAATGTATCTAAAGTAACACCATTTAAGCGTTATAATATAACATGGAGCTCTAGGGAGACACATCCTCAGTTTTCCAAAAGTATTTAGCCATCCAATGCTCAACCTGCATGGAGGTAACCTGCTGAAAACTGTAAAAGCTGAACATGGTATGTATTCAATTGAAAAGTCTGCTGTTCTAGTCCATTATTGAGGTATTCAGAGACAGGTTTGCTGAAGAGTATTTCTTTGGTAGAGCAATAAAGTCAAAAGATGACAATAAAACTCCCAACATAGACTTTTCTTTTCTATTTTAAGTTTGCAAAACAAAATTCTTCTCAAATGTGTTTTCATGAAGACACAAACTGATGTTGGCACACATTGTTCTATTCTTCTTTTTCATTATGTTGGCTGAATAGCTGGAGAACACGGAGCACTGACAGTCAGGATACCTGTTTTTAATGATTAGGACCATCTTATAGTACATAGGACTAAATCTAACATAGAGGAATACTTCTCATTTGCATTTATAACATCTCCCTGTCATTATTATGGCTCATGAGAAATCAAAGCTATTGCAAATTGTTCCTCTGATTTGTGCAGCATTATTCATTCAATATGCTAAAAAATAATCATCCCTCTTTCTTATGGTTGAGGGAGCAATTGAATGCTCAGAGATTTTGCAACATGGTCCTGCTGTTGAATACAAAGAAGCTCCCTGCTCTGAATTTGCCAGCAATACTATCCCCCTCTTCTCATATTGCTTTATACTTCTATAGTACACTCTGGGTTTGATTTATTAAAGTTTTTCAAGAGTGAAGAAAGACTATCATGGGAGAAACTGGGTGATATAGCAAACCTGGAATGGATTTCTTAAAATCATTTGCAATTAGTTGCAAATGTTTTTCAGTCCTGGACTTGATCCATTTCCTGTTTGCTGGATCACCCAGGTTCCCCCATGATAGTCTATCTTCACCAGCCCTACTGGTCCTGCTCCTCTGGATTACACTCTGTGTTCCAAGCTATGCAGCCAGAATTGGGGTCCTTTCATACCTTCAGTAAAAAACTGCATAGTTGGCAGCAACAAGGCAGCTGTGCACATGGGAGTGGCAAACTGCACTGCGGGTAATCAGATTTGTCCGTGGATTTGTCTACAGGGCAAATCATCAAACAGCAATTGTGCAGCCAAAAATAATTTGTCGCTTTTGGGAACCATGCTACAATGTACTGCGGCTACACACAAATAAATGGGTCTTGACTACTTCTATTTATCTGAATGGGAGAGGTTGGGATAGTGGTTGAACCCATGGCAGAATGCTGCAGCTCACCACTGAAATGGCCTTTTTTAATTAGACACTGTTACCTTGACCATTTAGGGCTAAATACCAATGCTTTTAAAAAGCAATGCTCCCCTGCAGCAGCCACTAATTGCTTTACTTCAGCCAGTGCAAATTACTAGGGAGAACATGTAAAGTCTTCCCCATCCATTGTATGACTGGCAACAAATTGCTATTTACCCCCAATAAAGGTGGTGGTGTTATCACTATGCTAGGCTCTCATTACACTGATAATACATATTAAATGAATATATTTTATTTTCACCACCCGTGTCTGTACACAATAATTTCAAAGCAAGTTATCAGTGGTATCATAATTTACATCAGATAGACTTACAGGTTTGGATTTAGTTTTCCATCTATAAAAAACCGTTCCCAGTGGCAGAAATCCATCCAAAGAGGCCACTCTGGGCGAAGGGCCAGAAAAAAAAAAGTTGGAAGCTGCATTGCTTTGGGCACAGTATGCCCTTAATGTTTTTAGATTTAAGTAAAATATTACAGAACCATCTGACAGCCAGCTATTCCCTTTCTGATGTAAAAACTTAATGTTCAAATCCTATATATTTTTTATTCATGGCAGCAAACCCATTAGATACTTTAATGCTTATAGAAATAATAAGCTATTGGCTGAAATTTTACCATAAAACCAGTGCCCATTGTCTTGAATAGTATTGTTAGACACCATATTTGAACATGTTTATGATGACTGTATATGCTACATTTACTGACAACATATGTTAGTGGATTTGAGATCACAAGGGGTCATGAGCTGTTTACACAATTTTCCAGTGTTTAAGTAATTTGGGACCAGCAATGTATTTTTCTATTGATTACCTAAAATTGCATTTTCTTTCAATGTGGTGAATTTTCAACAATATATTTTTATGTTCTTTCTGTTTTTGTGTAAATATACCCCATTGACTGTGAAAGTGCAGAACAGTATGGGGGCAGGTCTGTTGCTAAGGATGTGAGAAGGCGAGAGAAAGGAACAACTCTGCTCAGCATGCTGGAACAGACGTTTGGAAGAATACAAAGATTACTGCCTGAAGCTATTACAGTGAACCCAAGAACACTGAGCATGCAGCTAAGGAGTTTCCATCTTCACAATGACTTGCAGTTCTTTGGCTTTTGAAACTCTTAATAAATAGTATTTTGTTACCTTCTTGCCTGCTTTTGTAATTTTTGCTCAGAATGTGTTTATATACGCAAGAGGCTTGTTTTTATTGCTCTAAAGTATAACATATTGCTGATCCATGGATAGAAAAGACCTGCACACAAAAAATGTTTACATGCTTAAATGTGAACTTATAGCTAAACAACAAAGTAAGAGAAAGCATTTACTACATTTTTCAGCTGGTTTATATAAACTAAATCTGGTATACATCTGGGCAAATCAAATTGATCACATATTAAAAAAAATGGATAAGCAAAAACTAACTGTGAAAAGAATTCTGATGATTTTATGTTTTATGTCACAGAATTTCTGGGATAGTGGTGGATTACTCTACTCTGTCATTAATTTTTCTTCTTCATGCTGTTGTGAATATATACAAAAATTATACTTACAAGATCTAGCATTACAGTACCTATAGCAATTTATTTTAAGAAAAGTTTTTTTTTCATATCCCTGTAATAAAATACTTTTTTGAAGACAATATGTTCTGAAAATGAACAGCTCAAAGATCCCATTAAATGTACAGGGAGACATTTAAAAAAAAAATAAATAAATTGGCTTCTTGCTGGTAGAGGGGATTAGTAATGAATGCATATGTATAAAAGACATATTAACAATGTATCCTGAATCTCTTCTCCTTTTTAATATATAATTTAGGTCATAGACAGTCATTGATCTTGTCATTATTCATCATGATCCAATCAAAAGTGAGAGCTACGCATGGTGCAGTACACCAAATAATTCATTAGAGTCTCTCATTACAATTAAAAGAAGGGAAGATGAGCCTTGATCCCTGTGGAGCAATCCATGCGTGATCCATGTGTGATTAGTAGAATGGAAATGCTGAATGTCATTTGATTTCACAGCATTTGGAAGTGTTTAGCAGACAACAGCTCATCCATCTGTTCCCCACGCCTGTCTGCTATGAGGAATGGAGGACACCAGGAGGCAATTGATCAAAATATATCTGCAAAAAACTGCCTATGGTTTGATAAACTGAGTGAACTGACCCCTCACTTGCATGTCATAAATATGACCAGGTAACTGACTGGTTCCAATTTCTTTTCAGATTTATTGCTCAAAATATGTGGGTCTCAGTAGTGACTTAAAATGCATTGCCTGGATTCTAACTGAAGAACTGAAGAAAAAGATGGAGCCATGGATCCATGTATCAGATGCTAGCGCTGGTGGTCGGAAGCTTGGGGGATAATATAGCAAATTATATATTTACTCAATTCTATTGTCTATGAATGTACCTTGCAAACACAAAAATTAACATCAAAACTCTTTTTAGACTTGGATAGAGAATGAAAGGATAAATCTTTTTTGAATAGATAATTAAAGGAAACATTAACCTTTTTTGGATAGAGAGTGAAAGGATAAACCCCCTTTTTGGAGTGAAGTATAACAATGACAACTTGACAAAGGCTCTGAGACTTTGGGTACACTTTAATAAAATTGTTTATGTTATAAATAACTTGACTATTATTCATACCTATATGTCCTGCATCAGGTCCCGCGTCATCCTGGAGCCGGCTCACCAGGCGCCGCCATCTTCGTCTTCTATTCCGGGTTCTTCATCCTACGTCACCCGACCCAGGCGCGAGATCTTTGTGCAAAAAGGCTTCCTCTGCGCAGAAAGGCTTGGGCGTGCGCAGAAGGAGCGCCCAAGAGCCTGCTGGAATGCCTGACGTAGGTATCCCGGGAGGCTTTGCACTCCCATTCAGAATTAGGGCGGTGCTGCACCCTTAAAAAAAAGGTTGTTGCACCAAAAAAAAAAAAAAAACAGATTTTTTTTCCCTTACATAAAAGGGTTGTCTACCCTTTTATATAAAGTGAACATTCTGAGTTTAGGTACGCTTTAATATATTAAGACAGTAGTTATGTCCTGTTTTTATGGCCTCAATTCTGTATAAGAACATTGTTGCTAATTTATTGTCCTCCCCAACACTTGTGTGATGGGTTATGGGGAACTAACACTAATTTTTACTGTTCTGAGTTGATAAAGATGGAGAAATGCTTCACTACTTTTCTTGGTTATTTGACCCAGTGCCTAAATGGAGTATGTCAAGGCTGAAATATGGAAGCTGCCATCACTGACTCGTTTTTAAAGGTGCCAGATCCAAAGCTGTATTCCTTATCATTATATACCTAGAATGCATACTTAGAGGCTGTTGCTTCCATATAGGATGTTGGCAATGAACAGGATATTCTACTCAGGCTGTGGCTGCATGCTAAAGGGCTCCAACTGCAAGACTGTACAATTCAATTGTGTACAACTTTCAATGTGTTTTGTTCAATTAAACTGCAAATTCAACCAGGTTTAATACTATTTTGTTAAATGCATGTGTAAGCTAGAATTCATTTTTTGCTCTGGGCGACACATTCTTTCCCTTAACTCCATTGTTTGTAAACTATCTTTACAGTGTCTGGCAAATTTAATCTGCCTTTATTCATGTATGACTTTCATGTAAAATCTCCATTTATTTAGGTTTGCTTTACTTAACTGCCATGATGTGTTTGTCAAGCTTTAATTTGAGATGGTACATTGATGGTTTTTAATTAACCTGCAAATGCTGTGTTAAGAAAATATCTCATTAAAAGCAAACAACATAAAACTCTATCATCCTTTAACCACAGCAAAGTAAAAAAAAAAAAAGAAGAAATAAATAACAATAAAACCAAAATTGATGCCACATTTCCGACATGGCATAATTGTAGGCATTTATCAGTAAATGAAGCGGAATATGCAAATAGCAATGTCAGTAGCACACATGGCTTCACCCTGCTCTGGGTAAAGCTTTATTCATTAATGAAAATGTGAGGAATGGCTCTCAGGTGATGGCGGAATAAATAAAATAGTTTAACACAACACATGTTGTAGATTAACACTTTGTGTTATTCATTTATCTTGTCAGGCAGCTGCCATGCCTTCTGCCCACACTTACCCATACTGCCATTCACCACTTAATCTTTATTGCCTCTATTAAATTTTCTGGCACAGGAAGGGCTGAATGGATGTGGCTTACATCTTGCAAAGGAAGGCTTTTATTGATAGCAGATAACAGATCTGCTGTTGGTCTAACAGATCTAAGCAGCCATCTCTTGAATGTGTTCTGTCTAAATCTAAGTGTTTCTGAGGCTTTTCTAATCCTGAACTCCAGCCATAAATCAACAGACTGTTCTTCTCTACTGAAGGTGTTTACTCCGGTTTTACTGCACACTGTTAGCTTCTCGCATTATGCATTCGAAGCTGTACCTAGTCAGAGAGAGCCCTCTTTATTTCCATCTGATGGACATCCAGCATTATCTAGCCCATTCCTCTCCAGCTTAACTGTCCTTGGCCTGCCCCTCACATTAATTGGATTTCTAATCTTTTAACTATGAAGACTCACTTGGTGTTACCAAATCTGCCTGTTTCTACAGAGTTGTGCAGCAGCGTGTTGACCTATATCACAATCCATGATCGGCCTGTATTTCACTGACTTTATGGTGACGTTACTGTACAAAAGTCAAGCGTGCAATCAAAAACAAAATTCTATTTAGTGATTTTATTAGCATTTTGATGATACAAGAAATGGAGTAATTTGGAGGGAAAAGTATTAACAGAATACACTTTAATTTTAAAGGGTCATTTTAGACTTTGTAGTTGTTCAGTGATTAGAAAATTGCTAATGCCATGAGGAACATTTTTGTACCTAGTGACTGAATTGCTAGAGTCACTGGTGATCTGTTGCTAGGAAGAATTTAGTGGCAGCCACAATTGAAATTGGTGCAGTGGCACTGTGTTGATGTGCTTTGCAACAAATCACTCTCCTTAAAGTGGAAGTAATCTCACCTTCCCTTGCCTTCCATCGTGTGTGATGACTTCTTTCGCTGATCTTTTTTGGGTTTCCGGTCTTTGGCCATCTTGATTGGCCAGGCTGGTATGATATGACTCCTATGATTGCAGCATTGAGGTATGCTAGGAAGAGACACTGAGCTGTGTACGCACTGCTCCAAATAACTTTTACAGAAGATTGCAGAACTGGCATGTCTCATCTGCAGTAAAGAGCCTGCTTGCATATTTTTGAGTTTAAGACCTTTAAAAAGATGAAGGAAGAGTAATTGTATATGGCAATCTTGTTTAAAAAATTGCTGCTCAAACTCAAAATCTGAAAGGCTGAGCAAAAAAAAACTCTCTCATCTGATATGGGTCCATAGAAGGCTACAATTCTGGAAGGAACTAATATTGTGCGTATGTAAACTTTAAGTAAACCTGTGATGAAGTCTACAAATTAGCATGTGTGTATGTCATCAATCAGAGTGAGTGTCCCCTAATTTGTGACCTTAGCATACAGACACAAGATGTTACCAGTTTTCTTAAAATAATGGTGGCCATGCCAAAAAGGTCATTGTTAAGGCTATACAGTGCCACCACTATGTCCCTATTTTCCAACATTGCCACAAGTCCTGTGTGTGTTTAGGGTAGGGGGGAATGGTTGGTTACCACTTCCAGTTTACATTTTCTCCCCTCCCAGTGTGGGCAGATGAACAAAAAATCAAGACCCATAGGACCTTTTCATAGACATTTTCTCTTCTGGTTGCTTAACATAAATCTTCCCACTCACTGTACCAAGGGACCTGGGGTGAACACTTCTCTAGATCTTTGTGACACACTGCATTACACTTGTTAGTGCAGTGTTGTGCTTTTTTTTTTTTGAATAGCACCCACTTGCATCTTCTCAATGCACGGTGTGTGCCGTACTGCTGAAGTTGCTGTATGCAACTGTTTTAATGTGCTTTGGTGCAACAGCTGCTTTTATCACACATACACACACTCTTACATAGAAACCTTCACACACTCGTATACACATAAATGGGCAATCACTTACCTTTCAGGCAGTCAACCATGTCATTCAACCTGCAGTAAATATCAGGTCCAGGACCTGTCATCGTTGTGTCCTTGGAAAGCGCAATCTTTGCCATGGCTCCATGGCAGATTACAAGAAGGTAGCGATCTTCTTTGGCCATTGGATGTAACTCTTGCTCATTATCTCCTGCTCATTTGTGTGTGACACCTCTTCACACAGAGCTGAGCTCTACATTTCTTGGCACATGGAGTAATGGCTTTATGACATGCAATGTCAATTAGCTCTACCTTTTTATTTTTTACGTTTAGGTCCCCTTCCTTGTGCCCATAGTGCATCCTGTGGCCATTACTTTTCTAGGAAAACATCGCACACATGCCCATCTGTCCATGATCTAAAAGGAAACCTGCATTATCAGATCCGGTCACTTTCTTCCATTTCTGGATGAAGCATTTGTGACATCAATGTGCCAGTTCACTGGCACTGTGTATTCTGTCACTTTTCTTTCATAGCCAGCATTAGGGTTTTCGGATATTTGCACTAACGAGGTGGGGCTCATCTGTGGGATTGGACTGAACCACTGCATACAGAGAAGGCAGGATAGTAGAAACACTGCACAAGACCTTCTGTTTTGGAGATGCTCTAGAGGAACACAAGAAGTATTGAGTATCAATGAATGCATATTATTGGTCACTGCTATACCTGTAAACTGTATATTTTATGCCCCCCTCTTAGCCTTAAAAGTTCTACGAATGTGCAGATTCCTCCCTTTTGATAAAAGTCAGTTGCCTTCCCTCAGTGGTGGCAAGAGCCATTCCTAGGGGAGGAAGCGCCATCTCCAAGACATGACCTTGGGGAGGAGGTTTACAGGTTTCAATTAGCTCCTCACCTGCCAACCCCAAAAATGGCCGTTGCCACCACTGGAGGAAAGCAGGTGACTTGTTTTACCAAAAGGGAGGGGGATGCACACTCAAAGGAACTTTTACATCTAGGGGGCACACATTTACCGCCTGCATTAAAAATACACTATGGCTCCACACATATAAAAAGGTCTTGTCCTAATATTGTGTGTACCCCACACAATTTTGTTTTGCAAAAATAAATACATATCACATTACATTACATTACGGTAGGTTGGCTGGACTAGAAGAGCTCCGCTTGTCATTTTGATCAGTGTGAACAGCCGAGGTAAGCCAAGGATGGCTGTCCATGGCTGAACTGGTTGAACATAATCACAGGAGCTTTGCCTTTTTTGGCAGGCTGTGCATGGTTCATTCATATGCATAAAAAGTATTTATCTCAACAGCAAAATTACTATAAGGTTGCATGTGCATGTACCTGTAAAAAACTTCCATATGTAGACATTATTCAGTCTACATTGATTCTTTTGTATGGACATCGCTGGACACTGCAAAGGTAAATATAAGTTTAAGGTAGAGTGATAGAAATATTTCTTCTCTTATGTGGTGTTATTCATTTTAAAACTGAATTATCCCACTAAGTGAATGGCTAACGGGTTATTCAGGTAAACTGGCTGAACACATGTAAACAGTGCAGATCTCTGTCCAGCTGAACAAAGTTCCTGTCATTTTGTTCAGAGGGTAAAAGGGATAAAGGCATACTAGCTACTGCTTTGCTCTTCCCACAGGTGAGTAGACAGATATTTGGTGGTCCACTTATCAATAGGTGTTGCTACATTCTAAAAAGCTCCCCGCCAATTGACCCACACAACAAGGACCCAGCGTGAATAAATCCTAAAAGCAAACATTAGCTTCTACTTCTTTGAAAGACTCTGTCGAAAATCTAATATTTCAACAGCAATCTTCTCATAAGGTTACATGTGCATGTACCTGTAAAAGCCTTACTAGTATAGACAGTGATCAATCAATCAGCTGCTGACTGTGCCATGTTGGTGAGGACGGACTTCGGCAGATGAACTCGTCTACTGTCCGTCTACAAGAATGTGACTGCCACAGTGTAGTGGATGATCACTACTGTACAGTTTATTTAGTGTGGACACTGAGTGTTGTAAGTTAAAATGCAGTCTACAGGCTTGTGGAGTTGAGGAAAGGAAAATGTTGGCAGTCTGACATTTACATCCACGTGTCCCCAAAGAGCTGAGCTTGGTTATTTCAAAGCTATAATTTCTAATTTTTAGAGACTCTTTAGTCACTGGCAAAGTATCAAGGGATTGGCCTAAGGCCAATGTGGTTCCTATCTTCAAAAAGGGAGCAAAGTCATTACCAAGTAACTACAGACCCCTTAGTTTAACGTCCAAAGTTGAAGAGGTCCTGGAAAGATTGATAAAGTACCACAAAGAGGTGTTTCTGCTAGAAAATAATACTATAAATGATAGTCAGCATGGCTTCAAGAAAGACCAAAGTTGTCAAACAAATTTATTCTCCTTTTATAAGGAAGTAAGTAAACAGGTAGACAACGGAGTAGCAGCTGATATAGTGTACTTGGATTTTGCTAAAGTATTTGACACTGTAACCCACAGAACGTTATTATGCAAGTTAGGGTCAATAGGTTTAGAAAAGTCAATCTGTAAATGGATAGAGAACTGGTTTAAAGACCGCATCCAGAGAGTTGTTAATAATGACTCATACTCTGAATGGTCTTAGGTTAAAAGTGGTGTATCCCAGGGTTCAGTGTTGGGACCTTTACTGTTTAACATCTTTATAAATGATATAGAGTTTGGGATTAAAAGTACCATTTCTGTGTTTGCAGATGACACCAAACTATCTAATGGAATTAGGTCCATACAGGATGTCTTTAATCTACAAGCAGACCTGGATGTACTGTTTGATTGGGCAGCCAAGTGGCAAATGACATTAATATAGATAAATGTAAAATTATGCACTTAGGGGAATATGCATGCTTCATACTGTCTGGGGGGAATACATTTGGGGGAGTCAGAAATGGAAAAGGAACTGGGGGGTTCTGGTAGATCATAGACTTAATAACAGCATGCAATGACAAGCTGCAATATCTAAAGCTAGTAACGTACTTTCTTGTATTAAAAGAGGAATAGACTGCAGAGATGGAGACATAATCCTGCCCCTGTACAAAGCATTGGTCAGACCACATCTGGAATACGCAGTCCAGTTTTGGGCACCAGTTCACAAAAAGGACATTGTGGAATTGGAGAGAGTGCAGAGAAGGGCAACTAAACTAATAAAAGGAATGGAGAAGCTCAGCTATGAGGAGAGATTAGCTGAACTGAATCTATTCACCCTTGAGAAGAGACATTTAGAGGGGGGATATGATCTCCCTGTATAAATATATAAATGGTCCATATAGAAGGCTCTCTTCCCCATTATTAACTTTGAGATTATTACAAAGAAAAAGAGGGCACTCTTTGCGTCTGGAGGAAAAGAAGTTTAAGCTCCGGATAAGGAAAGGATTTTTAACTGTAAGGTCTGTGAAATTGTGGAATCTGCTCCTCCAGGAACTAGTTTCAGCAACTACTATAGATTGCTTTAAGAAAAAGCTGGATGTTTTTCTAGAAGCACAGATTATAACTGGTTATTAAGGATTTAAAGTAAAAATAAAAGTGACTGTTGATCCAGGGAACATCCAATTGCCTCATGGAATCAGGAAGGATTTTTTTTCCCCTGTTGAAGCAAATTGTACCAGGGTTTTTTTTGCCTTCCTCTGCCTACACCTCTTAGGATGCTTTTATACTATGCCGATTATGACTATATGGTGTGTGTGGACCTGGTATTGGACTTAAACTAAAGAGGTTAGATGGCAGTCCTCATAATTAAGATATTCCACACAAGGCTAAGCACCCTATCTGTATTCTTGCTCAGTTTAATAACACCCACTAATCAGCGAATAGTTTCAGATAATACTTATAAGCCCTCATACACGTTTTAGGAAAATAGGGTCAATTTACAAAGCTAACACATAAAGGTGAGGATGCTTATTTATAAATATATAGGTGCAATTTATTTTTATTGAGCCCAATTGGAATCAATTTGAAGGTTGCAGTCACATTTTTGACTGTTTATGTCTTCCATATCCATGCTAGACTGGAAAGACTCCCTTCCAGAAAACATTAGTAAGTAATTCAAAAGGCTTTAAAACACTGAAACAAATCCTTTATGTTTTTCAGCCACTGATGACCTTTAATGGCTAGGAGGGGGCACCTAAGTGCTAGCTAGATATTAAGGTCTTGTGGCAAACTACCATTGACATACCAAACAACTGTCATTTGAGAAAAAAAATCAGTTGGACTATGCCATTGGTCAGTCAGCTAAGGCCCTTGCAATTGGCTAGAAAGAGTGCATATATGATTGCTTGATTGTAAGGCCTTGTGTAGACAGGCTGACCTCTATGGACATACCAAGTAACTGTCATTTATTGACAATGTCTTGCTTTGTGAAACAGTAGGATGCTGCCATTGGTCAGTAAGCTAAGGCCACTACAATTGGCTAGAAGGGGGGCAAATGTGCTTCCTGGATTGTATGGTCTTGTGCAAATAAGCTGACCTCTATGCACATACCAAGTAATTGCCATTTTAAAAAAAATGTCTTGCATTGGTTAGTCAGCTAGGATTTCATAGAGTAGAGTACTGTACAATTGGCTAGTATAGTAAAGCCTTGAGCAAACAGGCTTACCTTTATGGACATACCAAGTAACTGTTGGTTTTTGAAAAAGTCTTGCTTTGTGAATCGCTTGGACGATGCCTTTGGTCAGTCAGCTAAGGCCCCTACAATTGGCTAGAAAGGGGGTACTTGCTGGACTGTAAGGCCTTGTTCAGACAGACTGACCACTATGGACATACCAAGTAACTGTCATTTTTTGAAAATGCCTTATTATGTGATTAGGTTGGACAATGCCATTGGTCAGCCAGATGTGATGTCACAGCATACAGTTAACACATTGAAGCTGTGGCTTTTTGTCAGTTGCTAAGGAGGAGCCACTCTGGAAGCATTTTCAAAGCACTTTGACTGAGACTTTGTGCAGATTGCAGATTTCTATTTGCTTTTTTCCTGACTTATACCTACACCTCAGTTACCTACATCTCATTCACCTACACCTCATTCACCTACACTTCATTCACCTACACCTCAGTCACCTACATCTCAAACACCTACTCATTCATCTCCTACACCTGAATCAACTACAAGAGCATCTGACACCATCAGGATACCAAGATGGATTGTCAGAGGCTATTCACAGCCCAACATCAGTGAGATGCCATCACGTGAGGATGAAGGCCAGTATTCTCCAGTGGCTCATTGGACCAGATTTGGTCTATTTGGACAATGCTGGGCTTAAAATGTAAAGATAAAATAAAGTAATTATTTTATCACTTAACATTAGTGTTGTCTCCTTATTTCAAGGGCTCATTTAACTCTTTTGAGGGTCAGATTTTACCAAAGTAATGTTGGCTACACACCTTTTGCCCCTATTTTCTTTTTGCAAGTCCACACATACTTTTATGGCTAGGAGGGGGGCACACAAGCTTGCTGCCTACATCTCCTATCTACAAAGTATTCATTTGAAAATTAAACTTCCAGTGAGGTTAGATGAGCATTTACCTATAAAAAATTTACTTATGCAGACACTGATTAGTCTTAGAAATTTTTGTTTTAATTTCACTGGGCCCTTCCAAGGTAAATATTTCTTATAAATGGAGTAACAGAGACAATTTTTGTAGTGTGTTTTATTTTTTAACTGATTTAATCAGTTTTGGGAATGGGGAAGGGGTAAGGCTGAATCGGTTGAACATATGTACATAATGCAGGTCTCTGCCCAGCTGAGCATAGCTCCTGTCATTTTCTTCAGAGGGTACAGCTGGGGACAGCTTTCCCGGCTAGATTTGCTGTGTTCAGAAAATGTAGCTGGCTAGCCAGCTATCTGCATTAGTGGCGCACACATAAACAATGCTGGACCCTGCACAGGTAGGTGGAAATCATCTCTGGACCTTGCAAAGGTAATTATTTTATCAGTTAACATTAGTGTCTCCTTTTTTCCAGGGCCCATTTAACTCTTTCAGGAATGATATAAGGGACACTACATTCCCGTATACTAATTTCTGAGGAGATAAACGACTGGTGTGCCCCTTTCAAATTCCAATTAGCTCTTTGCCCAAAGACCTCACAACTCTGAGGTCAAGGTGTGGGGATAAGGCCTTGGGTTTGGCACAGGACCGGGTCAGATTTTGCCTTCACACCTTTTGGCACATTTTTTATCTTTGCAAGTCCACACAGCCTTTTATGGCTAGCTAGTATTCATTTGAAAACAAAGCCCTGCTGCCAGATTCTAAAAAGCTCCTCACCCCTTGACCCTCCCTCCACTTCAACATAAACCCAGTGTAAATAAATTATTAATCTTAGCAAGAAAAAATTCCTTGCTTGTGCATGTACCTGTAAAATCTTTCCAAAGGTAGAGGGTGATCAATCTTCATGGGATGTCATGTTTGATTTGATGGGCACAGTAATAGATAAATACTGCTAAAAACTGTGTAATAGGAACCTTTTTTTCTGTTTTGTAGCTAACCCCAAAGTACTCCTCTTCACAACTTGCAAGTACACAAACACTGTCTCCCATTTCAACACTCTTGGGGGGGACAAAAGGCATTCCCTACTGGATCCCACATTTCCATTTGCTAATAACCCTCTGTTCCAGAGAAATTGAGGGTCACACAAGGTAAGTGGCCTTACATTGTAGGCCTGTAATTTTTAGGCATAACTCAACGAAATATGTCCAATATTTATTAAATGTAATAAACTTTATTAAGTTTATTACATTTAATAAATATTGGACATATTTCGTTGAGTTATGCCTAAAAATTACAGGCCTAAAATGTAAGGCCACTTACCTTGTAAGTGAACAGGGTTCATAAATAAATAAAAAATAATGAAACCTGTAATGAAACTGTACAGTAGCAAAAATATATATTTATAATGATTACTTTGTATTGGATTCAATACAGTTATTTTGTATTGAATCCAATACAAATTAATTTGAAATTCCCACCACGCTCTAGCATGCACCAACGTCACCGGGAACTCCCGGGGAATGTCAGCGCACTCGCCAAGGGACAGATTGGACAAAGAGGACGCGGCCAGAGGATGGCAGGATACTGAAGGACGTTGATGGGACCAGGTACGTCTTTATTTTTTATTTTTTTAGCTACCTTGAGTGTGTTTTTTTTGTTTTTTTTTATCTGAGCCAAATTCAGGGTTACAGCACAGAAGGTTATTGTGAAAATATTTCTGCTTGTTATTAGGTTTTTATGCTTGTGACTCTGTATCTGGAAACTTGGTATGTTTATACACAGGAATAATGACAGCAGCATGAACACAGACAACTCTCATGCTGCTGCTGGGATTATCTGACAGTACAAAGTGGGCAGGGAGCAGCCACACCTGATTGCCAGGTCTACAGTACACGCCCACTCCCAGGAAGATAACACTGAGCATGCTCAGGAAGCTCCCTCTCCTGGTAGCTCGATCTCATACAGAAACATAGGAGATATTCATGCACCGCAAGGCAACAAGCAGGGAGGGAATGAGCACCATTGCTCTAAACCAGTCATCTAGCCATTACAATTTAGTCCCTATGAAACTCATACTTTTATGTTTGCCCAATTTTTCTTGCTGTCACACATCCTAAAGAAGCGAATGTTCTGCCTAATATATTCCATTACTTGCACTGCATTGTAAAGTGAGCATCAATGTTATTTACTTACACTGTCAGTGCGTTTTAATGTTTTGGCTGATTTGTATTTCTCTGAGGCAATTGTAAATATCTGACTGGCTACTATTTTGTATGTAGACATTGAACAGTATTATTAAATGATCCACATAGTGTGATTTATATTTGTAATAAGCATGGTTTTCTAACGTCACAATTTATAAACTTGTACTGAAAATTACATTGTTTCTAGAATTGATTGTAGCTTTAAGTGTCTTTATTGATCTTGCATTAATTTACCCATTTCTTTGAATCTTGTAACAATGTTGCACAATATGTCTGTTTAATGCAATGCTGATGCATGGTGATTTACTATAATTGAGCAGTTCTGTTTGTAATTCCATTATGCGTCCTAAATAAGAATACTAGGTTATAGTTGCTAGGAGACCGAAGCGGGGAAATCCCGTGTTATTCCCCGTCTGTACCATTAGTGCTATATATTGTCACTTACTAAAATAGAATGTCCTTCCTGGAGCAGAAACTGATCTAGGATGGCCATCTAGATGGTATCACAAATTGTTTTAGATCCTAAATCATGAAACCTTAGAGGGGGCTCTCAAACAATGGCCTATTTAAGTGTCATTTTGTGGAAATTTATTTGTTTTTACGGATTATTGGCATATTGATCTGGACTAACACTAATCCTTTTATTTAAAATGAAACACTAAACAATGACAATGACTAGCTGGTAAAGTAATGAGAGCCACTGAATTTCTATTTCTGGTAAAAAAAAGCTCCAATCTCAAATTTTTGAACCCAGAAGATGCTTATCCACAGACCTTGTCAATATATATATAACTGAATATCCCAATAAAAATTTGTATTGTCAATTTGCATCTGTAGTCAGCTATAGTAGAGATGAAAAACCTAAACTGAAATTGAATTCAGATTGTACTGATTTATAGGTTTAATTTATTTTTTTTATTTTTTTACCAGCAATACTGTAAAGATTTTTAGTTTGTTAGTGGAATGCACCGAGCACATGACTTGCTTAATGACAGTCCCTGATGTTCCATAAGGAATCCCCTGTGTTTGCATTACAATAGCATTCATCTAAATGGCTTTATACAATAATAAATGTAATAGGTGTTATGTTTGATTTGCATTGTGCCACTTTAGGCTGACTGTGACACTGATCAGACTGAACCAAAATCAACTGTAATTTCTGAAATCTGTGAACCTGGGTTTGGGAACATAACCCCATACATAATTCAGGCCTGCTTGCTGATAAATCCAACTGTGTTCTTTTTGTGCTACATTTTGTGCTACATTTAGCATAGAACCCCATCCAGCTAAATCAATCAGGTAACAGAGGATAACCTCCTAAACATGGGGAGTTCTTCCCAACCATAACCAGTGCAGACCCGCTACATCTCTACATAAATATCAAGGAAAGTTACCAATTTATCTTAAATAAACAATTTATTTTGTGTTTTTGCCTATTGTGTATTTTGTTAGTATGCCGTGACCATACTTTATTGTTTTATGCTGATAAATGCATATGGAGAAACTATAAATTCGTCTAGAGCTTGGTTTCACTTGTTACAATGTGGGCAAAAATGAATGAAACACCTTGATTGCCGTTATGTTTGTCTATAAGCCTATTAATCTTACATATATTGGTGTATTAAAGATGTGGTATATTGTAGCACCTGTAAATAAAACATTGTTGTGCTATTTTGTCTTACCATCTTGTGTGTTCCCATTATTGCAGCAGAAAAGACTGGTTGTGAGCTAATAAAATAACTATTGGTGTTTTTTAGTGGGCATTGGCAACACCAAAAAAAATTGATTTGTTACTAAAACACGGAAATCCTCTGCAAATTCTTTTAACAAGGGTTTGGACCACCCTGAATTTAGACAATTAACTACTGTTCTGCTAAATGCCTACCATCTCTAAATCATTGGTAAATGAGCAGCCTTGTCCAGAGCATTGATCATTTATTGATAAGAAATTAGAAAACAGCAGGGAACCAGGTACAATCATCTACAATAATTGCAATGTAATGATTTCTACATATTTCAATACTGGAAAATTGGGTTATAAATAAACAACAAAAAGTGCTCACTTACTAATTTCCATTGCAGAGCAGCACAATCTTGGTTTTATTGTGTTAGCCTTGGTATATGTAATCGAACATGTCATTGGATCTTAGATGTCCTAACAGAGGTAACCCCAAGAACCATTTCAGAGCTCAGACATCTGTGACTTCTGTTGAGGAAGCTTTTTATCTGGAAATAATCACTTATTAAACAAACGTTCCACCAATCTCATCAGTGCTGTGCCATGGTTTTGTAATTCTCTGCATTTCCCACTGTATAGATGTTGGTAAGATTGCTGTTCCAATAGCGGGGCAGGCATATGGCACAATCAGGTTAAAAACATCTACTGTACAGTGGTATAATACTATTTATCATATATTCAAAAAGAATACAAAGATCAGGTAAATTCAAATTTCAGGCAAATAGATACAGTACTGTATGAAAACAAGGTAAATACATTTCTACCTAATCCTAAATTACAGTATATAGCACAGCCATCCAAATAACTACTATATACAGTTTTTTTCTTTTTCCTGTTTCGACTAAATATCAGTATATACCAAACATCAATGTATTTTATTTTCCAGATCAATTAGCATAAATTGGAAACCGTCTCCTCCACATTATTTACTACCCCTATTATTGTATAGTTAATAAATGGTGTGACCTTTGACTTCATATCCCACACTGTTATGTTTGATCTCTAGCAATATTATCCTCTTTACAAAATTAATTTTATATATCAGCATGTTGTCATGACATTCCTAACATGAATATTTGATGACCTAGGTATATTATTTTTTTTCACATTTCTTGGTTGGATCCCCAAGTGGTCTAGAGTAAACAAATAAGAGTGACATAATAGAACCGTCTGGATTACTATATGGCATATTTTCTATTACAGCACTTTGCCAATGGCACTCTCCCTCAGCCCTTCAGCTTGGTGAATATATTTACACCCTGCAGGTTGATGACTCCTTGGTAGCCACTGCCTGCCATTCTCCTAAGGGAAATAACATTAGGTGACCCTAAGTGCATAAACCATTAGCTTGGTGTGTTTCCCTCCTTCATAAATAGCCTTGATTTTAGGTAGTCTTTCTGCTTTTTTCCTCTTCTAGATGGCTATTTTTAAAGCAAATTGCTTACATTGCTTTTATGGCCCCTTCAGGGGACAAACACAGAGGATGGGCTGAATCTGACATAATGTTCACATTAGAATTTAGTATTATCTCCTCCAAAGTAAAAGAGATCACATTGATGTAAAAATGATCAATCTTTGTTCATTTTTTATCTGTTTTTCCTGTATAGTTTGTTATTTTAGATGTTCATGGTAGCAAACCCAATATGACATATGCAGGCTTTCCTAGACAATGGTTGGGCTTTACTGCTGTTTACAATGCATATCAGCATTGTAGAAAGTCTCGATGAAAATAATGTACCACCCATGCAGATGTAGTTTTGTCCTAACAGTAGTTTAAAAAGAGAGACAGGGTAATTGTAGAGGATTTATTATTCTTGTCCCTAGTCTATATCAATTAAATTTAAAAAAACAATGTTTGTTAAAATGACTTAATTTGTTGCTAAATCCCACCAATTTCACACTTTTTTTCCATTGACCCCTGGTAATATTTTTAGGGTTCTTCAAGGTTAAAAAAAAATTAATATAGGTAAGAGTTTATTAAGACTGTCTTGTCTTCATGGGCTGTCTTTTACCTTCACCCCTGCCTATTTACACCCTCACAAAGTACCCTGATTCTCAGGATTATTAAGCTAAAAAGAAATATTGAGCTTGATTTTTTTAAGTTTTCCAAGGCTGGAGAGGGTACACTATCATTAGTGAAGCTGGGTAATCCAGCAAACCTAGAGTACATCTGGTCCATGGTTGAAAACATTTGCTAACAAATAACTTTTAGGAAATTCATTCCTGGTTTGCTGGATCACACATCTCCACTGATGAAAGTGTATCCTCTCTAGCCTCAAAGAGCTTCAATAAATCAGGCCCATTATGACCATGTTGGGCCATTACACCTGAAAGAACTGTGTTAGGACTAGTAGCACTTTAAGTGTATGAACACAATTGACACTTGTCTACCTCAAAAAATGCAGGGACAGCAGCAGTCAGGACCTGACACCAACATCATGTTATGAGAAAACCTGCTGCCCTTGGCTACAGCCCACAGTTGGCCTGGGAGCCCTGCTACCTAGAGCAGTGGTCCCCAAACTTTTTCAGCTTGCGGATCACTGAATCTCCAGACTACACAGTCTGCACTTTCATCAGTGAAGCTCAAAAGTCACTCAAAGTGGAAGAAACTGCTCTCTGAGTGATGTCATAATGCCAGAACCCACCCACTCTCCCATCGCTGGTCTGAGCCTGTGATGGGAAAGTGGGTGGGTTGTGTCTAAAAACACAACCAGCCCACTGCGCTGAGCCTGTGATCTGTACGGGAGACATGGTCTGCGGCCCCTCTAGGTGGGGTGCTTCTCCTGACCCCACTGGCCAGAGCCACATATCACCTGTGGTCTCCATGCTCTCGTGGCCCACTAGTATAAAGATGTCCCTACTTTGTTTCAATATGTGTCATTGGATTGTGTATAAATCAACAACTGGGCTAATAATTAATGATCATTTGAAGCTGCACGTTATTGTAACTCTGGTCTTAAAGACCTTTTACTATTTTGGAAAAGGTCCACACAAGTTATTGCCAGTCATGGAGGTCAGCCAGCAATGGCAGCCTATGCATTTTTCTCATGAGATTTAGTTTAATTCGGAAGGCTGATAGAGAGATCATTAATGGCCTAATCCCATGCTTGATTAATTGGCACAGTGCACAACTATTGTACGCAATTTTCTACCTTCTTTTAAGCAGTGCTGATTATTTATTCTTCCCATCATTACTTGTGTATCTCTTTCTTATATTTACATGGTATTCTTCCCCTTCTGAAAAAACACACATGGTAGATTAATTGGCTTCCACCCAAAGTGCCACTGTGTGACAGTGTGCATAGTTTTATGTATCCTATAAAGCTTTGCAGAACATGTTGTGCTGTGTAAATGAATGCAATAAATAACATTTAGAAGCATGATTGTGAAGCAGAATTGCAAGACTTTTATAACACACTATTGATGAAAATCTTGATCCTGGGCAGTACCTCTTGCCTCTAATGGTAGCTCAGAAAACCTACTGCAGCCATGGGTTCCCAGTACAAACTTCTAAAAAACCACCCAGCTATCAGATGAAAATAACTGAATTATTATGATCTGACTTTTGTATACAGCACTTCTATAGAGAATGCTATTTTTCTGTAATAACTGCTGTAAATGCAAATAAAATCAATTTGCATTTTATGTGCCAATAACTTTGTACGTATCTCTCTTCTAGCATATCTTCTTGACATTTTTTCCCAATAACTGCGTAGCTGCGTACAGTTATATCTGTTCCACAATGTGAATTTACTATACAGTCTGGAAGCCGGGCTGTCATAAACCGACAATTTAAAGTCTCACGTCTCAGAGGATGTGGTTATTTTGGAGTGGCAACAAAGACAGATAGGCAGGAACGAAGAAACTCTATCAGTCTTTAGTGTGGCTGACTGTATAAGATAAGAGTCACAAGTAGGGGGCCCAAAATTGTCAATAAAAGTGCCATTGCCCTTAAGCTTAAGCAACAAAGAAAATCATTACCTGAACTGCATGCATAGACATAACAAATGAGTCCCGATGTATGTAGCTCAGTCTTTGTTTAAAGTAAATTGTTAATGTTTATGATGTGTACCCAAATAATTACCTTGATTTGGAAACATAGTATTTTTGGATCTTGTTTCTACTGGGTAAGCTTCCAAAATCAGTTTTATACTATATCATTTAGATCATTAGGGCTAGATTTATACTACTTGCTGCCCCATGACAACTACTGTGTGCTAACCCATCATACCCTTTTGAACTGGTAAACATTAAGTAGCTATAGACCATAATGGCAAAATGGCTTATATTAAGGCGGCTGTGTAAAATTTCAAGTATCATTTTTACCCCCATAGACAATGCAGGAGGATTATTGGGAGACAATTTTCCCCTCAAACAGTTGAAGTTTGGGGTGTAGGACTAAGTGGGACCTGTAGTTGAACTATACAGAGCTGATATTAGAAAACATTTTTAGGATTACAAACACCTGCATATTTTATAGCTTATATTGGACTTCAGTGAAAAGGTTTAGATTTAGCTTATTGCCATATTCTCAATGATATTGTCATATCTTCGTCACATGAGATACAAAGAGGCACAATTTGTCCACTGTGTCAGAACAACTTGAGCAATGGCTGGAAGCAAGTGGGAAAATGTAACCCTGATCATAGATGTGCAAAATTGGAGAGGATAAAATGTTAATAAAAATAATACTAAGTCACCTACACAAATGCACAAACTATGAAAGGACAGGCTGGAACCTATGGGCAGAAGCATGGTGTGTAGATGGATGTATGCATGCATTACCACTATTCAGAAATCCAGATCTGTAGGTGATGGTCTGTTATATTTTTTTGCCTACCTGCACGTCGCAATGTGTTTATCTGATTTACAGTTTTTTCTTGTCTTGAAGAAAGACAATAGAGACAGTGACCAGAGTGCAAATATTAATGCATCCATAGGGACTGCTGCATGATATGATGGAAGGATGTGCAACATCTTTCTCTAACACCTCCTCGCTCTTTTTCATCTAGGTACCATGCACACTTTCATACTACACACACAGAAGGGCTTTCTCTGACATTATCTTAATAGTCTTTGGAATTGAAATTGGCCTTGATGATGCCTAAAATACCTAAAGATTGCCTCTGGACAGCTAGTATCTCTACTTCAAAAACAGCAGATCTGACTGGTCTCTAACATATATGTTGTTAATATTCCTAATATTCTAACAAAAGAATACCTGTTTGTTGAATGTGCTGATAATTGGAGGGGGCATCATTAGAGCAGTAGAGGGCACAGAAATCTGCATTGATATAGTGCTGGAAATCACTGTTGATGCAGTAGCAGTAATTGCAGAAATAGGCTTTGGTGTGCTGGGGAGTGAAATGATCTCAAGACAGCTGCAAATACATTATTAGAGATTGGAGCCTTCCTATGCTGGGAGATGTGCAAATGATTGGGCAAGCATGGCTTTGCCTTTGTGTAGATACAATTCAAGGTTCTGAAACATTAAACATGGATAAGATAAATTACATTAACTTGATTGTCATAAAGCTTAGGAAAATACTGTTTCAATTGAAACTTTTTCACATTTTATGTTTACAAAATAAAAGTAGATTGCTCACCAGAATTTGTAAGGGTTTCTCCACTTTCAGCCACAAGCCAAATACCTTTAGTTGCTGGGTAATAAGTCATGTTGGTGTTTTTTTAATTCTCTTTTATCCTCAGCCTCATATAGGTGGTCATCCTCAGAGGTGTAATGGGGCTCACTTTTTTCGGGACCCCCGTATAAGGCTCTCCCTGCACTCTGGCCACTGATTACCTTAACTGTTACTGTGCCCCCTTCTTCTTTTTTTTTGACTACACCCCTGGTCTTCCTGCTTTTCTTGACTTTGAAAGAAAGGGATGCAGCTTCTTTGATACACATCAGTTTCTTGCTTTATACTCCTTTTTAAAATACACATTAGGTAATGTATGTATCAAGTTATCCTGAAATTGATTTAACCAAAGACTTGGTGCTTAAGAGAATATTTGAGTATATGCATTATTTTGAGACCTCTAAATACTGTGATGACTGTAGTAGCTAGATCTATTATTTTCTTGTGAGGCTCCAGCTGGAGGGGCCATATTGTTCCACCAGAAAGGACAGCAGCTCCAGCCAGTCCCCTGGGGGCTTTATCGTATGGACATTTACTGCTACATTGCACAAATCAGCTCTTTCAATCATGTCATTATAAGGCAAATCTTTTCCCAAACTACTACATAGTAGCATAGTCTGTATTTTAATGAAACATGATGCCAAAACTGTGAAAAGGAAACATAGTCATTATTACCTATGCAGAATTATTAACCTAAAAAGAAATGTCAGATTTTAAAGGTGACTGTCAGTCAATGGGCATTTGCTGAATAATGGAATAGAAGATTCCATGACTGGAAAGTAGCAACTAGGAAAGATTGATTAGAGTAAATGAGTCTGTTGCTAAGAAACCAATTACTTAACCCTAACCGGATGACATTTAGTTCCTAAAAGAATTATGCATCATAAACAAGTGCTAGTTATTTTCAAAAAACGAAAATACAGTTGCCTTGTTCTAATACTTCTCGTCTGGATCTCCTCTGGCCTCTTTCAATCATTTTATGTCTACATAAAATAGCAATCAGCTATATATCATAGTTCTGAACTGGTTTTCTTATAATAACAACAGAGGTCCATGCCTGCACATCACCACCTCCCCCCAAGAATAGGAATGCATTTGGGTTACAGTAAGCAGTCTCATTATCTGGCCCTGTGTCTGGTACCCCTAATGGATATCAGTGGTGACTCCCCTGTAGGAATTTGTTTTGTAACCTCTACAAGATGGCTATAATGAAGCTAACACTTTACAACCGCTGTCATTTCTGACATTTTTAAATCCATATTATAGTGACCATTTTCAGGAAACATTTGGTTTTGTGATGATAATCACAGCATTACACAATCTAGGAACTGGCGACTCCCAAAAATTCAATTCTCTTTTAGACATACAGAGATATATAAATATATTTTATCAATGCAGTTCTCTTCTTTGTATGGGGTTTTTATTTTCATTTTTTTTTTTTTAGCAAATACAAACCAATGTGCATTTTTCAGACTTCTGTAAACCAGGGCATTTTCATTTACCTTACAGCTTGGATAATGCATACTCACAGTTTGGGACTGTAAAGTGGGGCTGCACAAAATATTTGCTGCAAACCCGGGATTTTCGGATATTAAACACCAGTTGTCAGAACTGGGTAGAGTGGGTAACTAGATCCTGTGTATGGGACAATGGCAACATCTGTTGACTCACTGCCTCCACAGTCCTTGTCAGGCATCATTAGCAAGATCAATATTTTACAAGTGAATTTATCTTTAAAAAAAAATAAAAAATATGAATTTAGTGGTCCAAAAGGTTGTTGACCGCTGCTCTAGGTTCAGAAATTTAGGGGGACATGAAGGAATGGGTAATAAAACATAGCATTGGGCACAAAATGCACACTGTGGCAAAGACTTGGCTGGGTTGATAGTGGCTGTGCCTGAAGTTTACAAAATTCTCTTTAAACACAATGTTTAGAAATTAACATTGTTGACTTGTAGAAGAAAAGGGACAGAATAAAAACATTATTTAGATTAACTGCAATACAATGCATTGCACACGGAGGGCACAGAGTAGATCTTCTCACCCAGCTTCAACCAGGGAAACATTGCAAACACTGATGACATTTGAAAAAAAGAACAGGCTGCAAGAAATGATAGATATACACACACCACAGCATTTAAGATGAACTTTTTTAAATTATGGCCCATTATTAGAAGCACAGTATGGGAGATAAGCTGCTTGGGGTGGGGAGTACCAGAGAAAGCTCAGGTAGGTGTGTGTTTAGAGCAGTGGTGTCAAACTCAAATCACATGAGGGCTGAAATCTAAAAAACAGGCTTAAGTTGTACGCTTAACGTTTTATGAAGATACATAGTTTTAGTAGAAGTATAGATCCTTCTGAAAATAGGAACATGCTTGTCTTCATGAAACATGAACATATATCGCTTTCCCATCTTTCAATAAATTGTCTCCCTTCTGCATCAACTTTTCTCTTGTTGGACATTTTGAGAATGATTGCTTTTTTGTTCTTAGAAGCTTTTTCTGAGGTCGGTGTACCTGACCTATCATGGCCTGTCTATGTGAGGGGAATAAAGCCACTGACTGTGCTGAAGTGGAAGCCTGTGTCAATGAACCTGAAGACATTGCTAATGTAGCATCCCACTGAGATCCCATACCCGGAGCATCAGAAGCATACTACTGGCAGTGGGATTGGGACCCTGGCACAGTAGTGCTTAGGTCCTTCTGCTTGAAGCGTGGTCAGGCACTTGTGTAGACCTCCCTGCTTCTACCTAGCTTTTGATGCGTCACAGTCACTGCAGGCCACACAAAACGGCCAGACGGGACTGATTTGCGGCCCTTGTGTTTGAAACCTGTGTTTTTTTATTATAGACTTTGTGTTTTAGTGCATGTGTAAGTGAATGTGTGCATGTGTGATTACTGTATATGTGTTAGGTTGCAGCAGGTTGGCAATTGCTGCTCTTCTTTTAAGTCTTCTATTTGTCATCCAGAGGGGTGAGCACCCCATCTAAAGCTTACCTACAGGGGCTACTGATTTTATTTTTTTTATACATTCTGCCATTGGCAATAGCGAATGCTGAAAACATTTTTTTACATGTAACTTTGTCTGCTTTTCTAGAAATCATGCTACTATACCATTTTCTTGCCAAACAGAGAATATGGTATTGGTTTTTGCTAGATTGGCTCTAGTTTTTGAAATGATTACCTCAATAATAACCTCATGGAAAACTAATGAAACATGAAAATTAAGGAAAATTAAACTAGATACTGCATGCCTCAATATACAAAATTATATGTTTAAAATCCCTAATGTCAATATATTATATATTCAGTATATTTACAGAACTAATCATAAAGAAGTCATTAAAAAACTCTGTATCATTTCTTATTTTGCTGAGGATCAGGACATTCACGTTGAAGGCTCCAGCAGTAGTCTGCCATCATGTGTCTATCCTATCTGCCCTGATACCTTTCTTCCATCACCTTTATATCTTGATGCAACCTCTTCCCTTGTTCCTCACTGAAATGGATAGTAAACCTTTATGCTCATGGTAGCAGCCAAATTTTTAAAGTTTAAGAGAAAGTTTTGTACCAGTTTTTCATAATTTTGTGCTTTATGGTTTCCCAAGAAGTTCTAGTTTTAGAAGGCAGAAGCTTTAGTATCAGTCATGTAAATTGTGAAATTTGAATCATTTATCAGTTTCTGAATCTGGGGTCCATCAAAGATTCCTGCTTTTAATTTTTCAGTACTCAATCCAGGGAAGAATCTACAAATGTATTTGAAGCAATCATCGTCCTTGTTCAGAGTTCCAACAAACTGCTTCATTAATCCCAACTTTATGTGTAGTGGAGGGAGAATAAAAAAATATTTATTATTTTGACATGATTTTGTGTTTCAAACCTAATTATACTCATACTATTATACTGTAAAATAAATTTTCATGAAAAACAATGTACCGCTTTTAGACATATAAATCCAGAC
Source organism: Pyxicephalus adspersus (assembly GCF_032062135.1). Taxonomy (NCBI): domain Eukaryota; kingdom Metazoa; phylum Chordata; class Amphibia; order Anura; family Pyxicephalidae; genus Pyxicephalus; species Pyxicephalus adspersus. The sequence continues at coordinate 67,328,299 of NC_092859.1, forward strand.
AGAAACGAACCCCCCAAGAGGTTAAACAACTTCTTGGAAAACTCATATTTCTGTAAAAAAAAGGAAATGTATGAATAAAAAGAAGGCAAATGAAAGTTTAGTGAAAATAATGCTACATTTAATATCTAAAATGCAAAACATCGGTGTAAATAAAGATTGATAATAATGTGCTGTTAAGATTTGATGTTGGTAAAATCGTCTCTTCCGATTCCTGATGTCAGGAAGACCTAAAATACACTAAATATATGGAAAAATCCATGTCAAGTGAAAAAAATGTTTTTTTGTTGAGCTGTGTAATAGATGTGGGTTCATACAATTCTTTAGTAAGGTTTTCTCAAATACTTTTCCATCCATACATATCCTTTGGAGGTAGAGTCCACTAATAGTTATGACTGTATTTAATCAATGATGAAAATCAACAACAAGCATGCATATAAGCAAAGGTCAAAAATGACTTCTCCGGTAACTTTTACAATAATAACTTACTGAAAATAACTATTATTTCCCTTTGGATAAAAGGCAGCAGATGCTTACTTACCCACTAATGCCTTGGAAATTATTGAGTACTAATTACTTAGAAATAACAGCACAGCTTTAAAAGACAAAACCAGTTCTGAATTATTTCACTATGACATTGTGCTCTTGTTGTAATTCTAGTGCGTGAAAGTAAGCCCACCACAAATGGAGTCTGTAAACAAATAAATATAATAGGAAGGCTGCATGTTGGGAAAGGACAAAAGAAAACAATTCTGTCATCTGTATATTCTGACTTTGAGGATAAAAATGTCCTACAGATATGACAGTGGCACAGCTGTAAGTTTTCCAAATGTGTTATTGACATTCTTAAGCCTGGAGTTGAGAAGATCTACATGATATTTTGCAAGGTAACAGAATGTGACACATCCAAAGATCCAGATAATACAACTCCCATTGTGATTTACACTCCTGCTCAGTGTGACTTGGATTGTCAGTGACCTTGACATCTGTCACCTGCTAGGATAATCCCCTTCTCACCAAACAATAAACCCAGTAATAAATGTATAGAACCAATAAACAATGGCAAACTGAAACCCTTACTACATAACAATATACTTTTTGTCATTTCTATATATTATCATACAGAAATCACATTCCTAGAACAAAGCCTGTGTGGGTCTTGTTTTTCTCCTCTTTTATGGATCTTGGCAGTATACTGACACTAATGCAATGAACTAAGCTGTATAAAATACCAGTGGATTCAATATGCTGTTTTAACTTAATTACCACATTAGCTGAAATGCCTGCTACAATATGACTAAATTAAACAGCATGCTGCTGGAATGTGTAGGCTCCCAGGACATGTATGATGTTCTGATACGGATAGAGTGCAGCCTATGGTAATTAGGCCAGTTGTTGTACTATGGGATGCTATGTGGCTATGGGGGAGGAAAATTCTTAAACCAGGAGCAAACCTTGCACATGCTATCTCCATGCTATGCTGTTATTGACACTTTTTTTTTATCCTTTTTGAAACAAAATGCTTCAACCAGTGATAGCCATGAAACCTCAGGAGGTTTAATAACAAAGATACTGGAGGGATAAAAAAAAACACAGGATTTATTGGTATTGCTTAGAAGATCAACTGGAATGTATTGGAAAAAATATAAATATTTATAACTAAAACCAGTACATGTGTATTTTCACTAATAAATTGCTTTTTTCATTATTACTTTTTGTTATCCTAGTAACAGGAGCCAGCTTACACTAGCTGCTGATGTTTCCATATACAGCTTGATGCATGCAGCGAAACAGTCTTTTGTTTAATCTCAGGTAAATTATTATATTATGATTATTCGTTCAGTAACCAGGGGTTGGCAGACAGGGGATATTCCTAACTGAATGACTATGTGCCATAAACAATTCATTTTTTTTTTAATTTACCATTGTCCTCTATTGTTCCTGTTTATGCTGCTGATCTCTTGGGGGCCTCCTGCAAGCCACATTATTTCTACATTTACTCCTGTGGTGACACTCAGGGAGGGATTCCTAAAGCTGACAATGACGGCAGGAACACAGCATTGTCACCCTATAAGAGGAAGCTCCTGCACAGGAACATTCATAAAAGAATAACTGGGTATAAATATACCAAAATGTGCAGTTTTCAATACAAAAGTACATTTTAAATATACATAAATGGTAAACTGTATGTAAACGCAAAAATCAACTGAAATATCATATGGGTTTTAAGGATCCCATAGATGTGAGAGGAACTGTTAGGTTGCAAATTTCTAAAATAACTAGAAGGGCCACAGGAAAGTGTTGGCCCTTCTAGTTCGCTAGGAATGTAGCTAGTGGACTAGAAGTCTGTTGTCCACTAGGAATGTAGCTAAATGTTGCTGCATCTAATTTGACGTAACTTCATAGCTTATGTATGGCATGTACATGAATATTTGTGGGCAAAGATAGCTTTATAAATTTCACCATAGAAGTTGTTATATTCATAAAACTGATAATTAAACTGGATTGGGCAAAGTGACACATGTTTTACATGACTAAAACTGTAGTGAATGCATATACACACATACATACATATTTTAGTGCAGGGGGTGTAATGTAGTGGTATTCTAAGCTCTGCAATACATGAATTTTGTGCGTAAAGGTCCAAGTTTTCCTGAATGTACAAATCTTGCACCCCTAGAGATTGATGAGCACCATTTTACATGTACTGAGACATATTAGAACAGTGTAGTGCAACATATAAAATACAGTACCAGGCACTGTATTGGTAATGTATCATGAAGTTTGTTTAAATCTTTTTACATTTTTTTATCTGCAGTGTTTCACGTTTACCTGATTTTTCCTATGCACCCAGTAGGCGATCCTCTTTTTCCACATTTTGCAGGTCTTTACACACCTGTTGAATGAAGTCTGTTGTTTGGAAAGCTCAGTAGTTCAGACCGATATTTACACAATAATGAGAAGGAGCAGTAAGATTTACCAGTATTTAAATATTTTAATTGAAGCAAAGGCTTTAAAGGATCCTTTTTCCAAGGTGGTCACTGTTTCACCTGCAAGGCTCCAAGATTGGTCTTTTGACCTAAATATTATGTGTATATAGTTCTGTGTAAAATTCTAAAGCAATAAGAAGTCACTAGCACTCCAATATATTTCATAATAAATCCCTGAATAAAGATATTGGGGATTTTTTGCATTTCCATTTCAAGTTTCCATTGGTGTCATCTATGATTACAAATTTGCTAAGCACTACATGTAGAACATAAAAATAAGAATGAAGTCAGAAAAAGAGACTTTATGGAGATTCAGTTAGAACATGTCTGAAAGGATATAGCTTCAATTACCTTAGATAATTGATAGAGCTCTGGGAATGTCATGTGTAAGCCACAGTTCCCTGTAAAGTTATATATATAATGCTACTATGGAACATGAATAAAATCATTCAAAAACATCATTTGTCTCTTACCATGCCCTAACAGGTCATGCTTTTCACCTCTTGTTCTAGAATTACAGTTTTTTACCCAGTTCTTAATAAAATGCCAGGGTTACTGTCTTTGTAACTGTAACCTATGACACATCACATGTCCACACTTTTTCATGTCCATTTTAGATTTTTTGCCTGGAAAGAACTAAACTCAGACACACAATCATCCTGCAGTAAACCATAGTTTACATTTGTACAGTGTCCCCAGTGTATGGAATTATCTATTTGCCAGTACTCAAATGGCACCAGCCAAAGGTGAAGACTAGCATTACTTAATTACATTTTCACATGTCTTTGGCTGGATTTGTTTTACAGACATTTGTTTTTTGGTTTCTATAGGCCAAAGCTTCAAATGTTACAACATACCAAGCACTTTGGGAGTATTTAGACAAGATGTAAATTATTTGTGTCCCTTGTCTGTTTTTAAGTAAAATAGGATACTTCCACTGTCATTAATATATTAGACCAAACTTTCCCAACCGCTCACCCCTAAAATAATTTCCAGGTCTTAGAGAATTTCTGCTAAAACTGATGCATTACAATGCACCAAGGCAAATGTCTCTTACATTAGTGGTCAGTTGGAAAAAAGGTTCCCGTTACAGTTGAAGTCTAAATGCTACCCTTAAAGTCAGGTGAAATTAACTCTGGTGTTACGCTACTGGCTCTGCCAAGTAAGAGTCTCAAAATCTATACATGCACTAGCAAAATGGACAGTCAGTCATCCACAGCTCAAGGTACCCCTGGCAACCTCTGGAAGAACACTAGCTCAAAATTGTTGTATTAGGCAACACATTTTACTTAACCAAAACAATAAAACCACCAGCCAATATGGTGTAGATCCTGTTTATGCCAGAAAAACAGCCCTGAAATAGGCATAAACCCCACAAGACCTGAAGTCCTGTGATAACGGTCACAAAGGTATTACCAGCAAATCCTTTAACTTACACTGCCTCCCCCTGTCTTCACATGATGCACCCAACTGTCATCTCTTCCCAGGTAAATGATGCACACACCCTGTATTCATTATTATCTAAAAGATAATTTAGAATAGACCACCTTCTTTATTGATCCATGGCCCAATTTTGGTGATTATTTTCTTATTGTGTTTTCAGCATGGACAGGGAGGGACCAGCATGGACACTTTGGCTGGTCTGCAGGTCCATGAGCAATTAGTCTATGTCTACGTACACACATCAGATGATTCTCGTCCTTTATTCGCCTAAGGGCTAGTATTGGATGAGAATCTGGCATGTGTACAGCGCTCGTCCAACATCGTTCATGGATCTGTTCTGGCGGATCCACAAATAATCGTTATAAAAGTGAAGGGAAGTGAGCGCAGCGGGGTGCTGCTCTGTCGTTCTCCCCCCTCCCCTCTCCATAGAGAACATCACTGTATGTACAGTGCTCATTTCTTTTTTTTCTTAAAGGAATGTGAAAGATTCTTTCCAACAACCACTATTGAATGTGTGTATGTAGCCTTACAATCGCTCTTCTGTCGGATTGGACCTGAAAGCATCATTGAGCCTTGGACACCCATTACTCTCTGTTGCTGGTTCATTAGTTGTCCTTTCCTGCACCATGTCTGGTAGGTACTACCGCATACCAAGAAAACACCACAAGACCCCCTATTTTGGAGATAGACCTAGTCATTCAGCCATCACAATTTGCACAGACACTTTTCTGGTTTCCAACACATCTCCTCGAACTGACTGTTCTTTTGTTGCCCAAAACGTCCCACCCCTTGAAATTCCCGCAAAAAAAGAAAGAAGAAAAAAAAAAAAAAAAAAAAAAAAAAAAAAAAAAAAAAAAAATGACACTGTTTGATATTTCTTACAGTTTAAATAATCTGCTGGTGATTCCAACAGTCATGTCAGTCCGATTATTTGTTCATGTAGCAGAGAGAAACTAAATTAAATTATACAGGTGTGAATCAAACATGTATTCTACAATCACCATCCATAGAAATTACCCACACCAGCATGACATTACCGAGTTCAGATACCAGCATTGCATTTTGGGATTCAGCACAACAATAGAGGCTATAAATTAAATTGTGTTAACGAGAATCCTAATTGGAGGGTCAGTTAGTGCCTGTCTGCGGTAATAAACAGGACATAAAGCTATTAGAATACATTGCAGGATATTGGAAGGATTACAGCTGACCATCAATATTATGCTCAATCATGCAGGGCTGAACATCATCACATTTGAGGCACTTACTGGAGCAGTTTTAAAGATCACCAATAATAAGGTCATGACATTTGACAAGGACTATTATTCTGAGCCACAATCTGTCTGCGTGATGTGAACCACATTATATTATCTTCCATTCCAGCTATGACTTTGCATATTTTAGATCATAATTAAATATTGATTTTGATGCAATTTTTTTCCAACGAGGGTAATAGCTTGAAAACCTATAACAATTTGTACTTTCCAATAAATCTCTTTTATTTAAATGTATACAGTGTTGTAGTTTGTGTTGCTGTTGTCATTTTTTAATTTATTGTCAACATCCTAAATGCTTGTATTCAAAAAGTGGGGGTGAATCTCAGAGCGTTGTCATGTCTGGATTCATCTGGATCTCCTAAATTTTAATCCACAGCAGCAATACTCCATCAGATCAGCATGCTAGTTGTTTTCAGCCAAGGGACTGGGCATTCATCACCACTTTTTTATACTCAATTCAGGTAAATCTGCTGCAGAAGCAGTATTCGATTATTATTGATTAGTATTAGTTTAGGAGTCACATTGTATCCAATCAGGTAGCCCCTTGCACTACATAGTTGATGGTAAACCGTAGAGTAGAAGGTGCAATTAGATGTCACCAAAACATAAACTGAGGGAAAATCTTGCAATAAGGATACACAGTTTAGCTTTGTCCTCATAATTAGTTTTTTTTAGCTTTAAAGGAGATTTGTAAAACCTGATTATATAATAATATGGGGCTGTATTTTATTTAGTCAACTTTAGAGGAACTTTGCTTTACATTTTTATGACTGCACCAGAAAGTAAACAATGTCCCAAGTGGGACAGACTACAGAAAACATACATATGTCAAAGTTTTAGCAAAAAGGTTTTTTTCTGAAAACATCGCCATGATGGAGATTTTTACACCTGCAACTGTGATAATGAAAAGTATTTCCAATGGACAAGTATTTTAGACAAAATAATAGTATTTAGTAAATATGAATAGGCAAATGAAGATTTGTGAGTTCCAGCAGATATAACCACCAAAACTTTGATGTAGCTGAAAACCCAGAAATCAAGTACAGTTAGGTCCCTAAATATTTGGACAGAGAACTTTGTTTTCTAATTTTGGTTGTGTATATTACCACAATCAATTTTAAATGAGACAATTTTAAATGATGCAGTTGAACTGCAGACTTTTACCTTTAATTCAATGGGTTGAACAAAAAGATTGCATAAAAATGTGAGGCACTAAAGCACTTTTTTTTTTTTTTTTTTACACAATCACTTCATTTCAGGGGCTCAAAAGTAATCGGACAAATTAAAAAGTTGAAAATAAAATGTTCATTTCTAATATTTGCTTGAAAACCCTTTGCTGGCAATGAGCCTGTAGTCTTGAACTCATGGACATCAACAGATGCTGGGTTTCCTGCTTTTTAATTCTTTGCCAGGCCTTTACTGCAGCGGGTTTCAGTTGCTGTTTGTGGGCCTTTCTATTTGAAGTTTAGTCTTCAACAAGTGAAATGCATGCTCAATTGGGTTCAGATCAGGTGACCGACTTGGCCATTCAATAATATCCACTTATTTGCTTTCTGGGTTGCCTTGGCTGTGTTTTGGGTCCTTGTCCATCTTTACTATGAAACGCCTCAAAATCAATTTGACTGCATTTAGCCTGATTTGAGCAGATAGTATGTCTCTGAACACCTCAGAATTAATTCGGCTGCTTCTGTCCTGTGTCGATAAACACTAGTGTCCCAGTGCCACTGGCAGCCATGTACGCCCAAGCCATCACACTGCCTATGCCATGTTTTACAGATGACGTGGTATGTTTTGGATCATGAGCTGTTCCACGCCTTCTCCATACTTTTTGATTGTGTAAAAAAAAGGCTTCAGTTCCTCATTTTATGAAATCTTTTTGTTCAACCCACTGAATTAAAGCTGAAAGTCAGCAGTTCAACATCTGAGTTGTTTCATTTTTAAATTATTTGTGGTAATGTACAGAACCAAAATTAGAAAAAAGTTCTCTGTCCAAAATATTTATGGGCATAACTGTATAATACATTAATTATTAATATTACTGTAGTGGCTTTACAAGCCAACCAGATTGACAAGAGGGCAGCTCTTAGAAAGGACATCACAGGAGTTAAGAGCAGACCTCACTTCTGCTTTTTGTGGGGGAAAACCATAGCAGTAATAGGACATGACACCAACATTTAAAATCTGAAGAATCCTGGTCAGGACACCACATGTTAGGAGTTTGCATGTTCTCCCCATATTCATGTGGGTTTCCTCCAAGCACTCCAGTTTCCACCAGTATCCCCATTTACCTGGCTCCCCCAGAAACAACTTTGGTGTGTGCGAAAAAAAAACAAAAGAAAAGAGCAGTGTGGTCTGCCAGGAGGTTTCTTACATCTCTTGAGGAATCAATCATGTGATATCTGTGTTTGAGTCCTGTACCCAATATCATTAAAGTGGAGAGAACAGTATTTGGAATTATAACCGGCATCTTGGTGCTGGGTAATGCATACAAGTAGTCACCGGTTCCAAGGTTACCATCCACACTGCACTGCTGTTGTGGTGGCTGAATGCATTACTCAAAAAGTCACAACCGGTAAAAACCACATTTCCACCTTTCATGTAATAAATGTTATTGAGCAGGTGACAAATGGAAAAGCAGAGTTTCATTACCTCCACAGAAGAACATGGCAGGATTTACCTTTAACGTCTAACGGTTAATTAAATGCACCTATTATTGTAACCTTATTTATCCTTTTTTTTACCCTGGCCACTCTATACCAAGACATCTATTGTATATATATTTTATTATTATAGTTGAGTATACTCAAACTGCTATGTAATAAAATACACAATTAGTATAGTTGAGTATGCTCTAGTCAGTCTCCAAAAAACAAGTATATATCTGTACAATTGAGTACACTCAATTAAGTTGACAACTTAACTTTTTATGACCATTTAGTGCGACTAAGTCTTCTATATACCCCCGAGGAAGAAAGAAGAGGGAAACGTGTCAGGTTACAAGATGTTCAATAGTAGATCAACATATAGAGATCGATGTATAGTTGATGAGTGCACATCACATGACTTTCTAATGGGTACTAGACAACTTTTAATTTTTGTATATTTCATGCCGCAATCTTTACAATACATGAGTGATCATCATCCAAAAAAAACTTTTCTTTTTTTTGGCATGTAAATTAAGGGGTGGCTACCAAAAAAAATTGTAAGAGAAACTGGGAGACCAACAACCTTACTTATCAATTACACTCAAACCACTCTGTAACAAAACACATTCCGCTGAAGTTGAGTAATAAAGATTCATGTATCAGTGCTGTTGAGTAAATGCAAAACTCCACTCAAGCAAAGAACACACACAAAATACCCCCCAGATTTATATATCCAAGGTGCAGAGTATAACCCAACCACTCTAGCTAAACACATATTAGAGAAGTTGAGTATGCTCCAATCACTCTAACAAAACAGATTCATATACCATTATGATTCAAAATACCCTTTCTACTCTGTGATAAAAACAGATTCATATAAATGCAGATGAGTATAACCCAAACATTTTGTAAGAAAACACATTCATAATTTTGGAACATAGAGGAGTTAAACACATGCTTGTAATGATCATATTTTATTAAAAATTTAATTACCAATTAAAAAGAAATAGTATATATACCCAACATTTGTGTTCTCCAAAGTTTCTTACATAAACCCTTCATGCTGCAGGCCAACAACACACCCATTCAGAGCATGTTTCAGAACCATGCCACAGAAAGGCTGCCAACACAAAGATAAAAGGAAAAAAACAGAAATGAAAAGTTGTCAGCAGTTTGAAATGTTGTAATGGGGGCTTGGGATGAATGTTTCACCTATATGTCGGCAAAGGAAAAATGTGGTGAATGAAAAAGAAACACAAAAATAAAATATTAGAAAATGACAGAAGAAAAATATATTAAAAAGCCTTAGAACACATGGTACCTAGTATTTTTGTAATAGCGTTCTAGTTAACCTTGTCCTGAAATATATACAGATTATTTGTGGCTGCCACGGCTATGATGTTTTCTGAAGGGTGCCAAGCAGTGTGGAGAATTTTTTTGGTAAAGTCCAGGCTATCCACGCTAATTTCATCTTTTCTGCGCTTGCCGCCTACACAGACTTTGCGTGGCTTAAGAATTGCTCTAGGCTTGCTGTTCTCTCTGGAGGCTTCCAGTGTGACATCACGTTTGGTGTTGCGATCAAACATTCTGAAGAAATTGTTGTACGAGCCAGTCATGATCACACTAAAAAGAGAAACAAACAAAACTGGTAAATAAACTAATTTTTTCTATACTGTAACACAAGGAAAATATTATTTGCACCCATTTTTATGTAGTTTTGTAGAGATTTAGGTAGAATAAATTATGCCCCCAATGGGGAGATTTTATCTCCCTTTGCAAAATAAGCTTTTTTGTGCCACTCAGATATGGCATTTATGGGGCTTTTCTTGCGGTCCAAGCAAAATGCAGCTAAAACCTGTAAAGTGCAAAAAGTATTTAATTTCAGATACCAGTGTTGAGTTAAACACTATTATTCAGGATGCTACAAAAACTGTATGGTGCAGATAAACAAGAACTAGTGAACATTTCCAATGAAAAGTTAGTCCTGATGCTCATAGATGTCATAAAAAATATAGCCACACACATTTTTTGATAAGTACAGCATTTATATAAAACTTTATTGTTTGGACTTTTGAACAATGATTGATTTGTTCCATTTTCGTTTAACCTTTTACCCAAAATCCTCTGATATATTTAAATCTTGTGGCAATATATCACAAAATCATCCCAACATTCATTCTGCAGAAGGGATAGGCAATGTCCCTTTGTAATATCTTACATGTCTGTTCACAATTTCTTCACTAAACTCATCCCACACTGTGGCAGGCACTGTTTTTTTTTCGGGATTAGCATCTCTATGCTGGGCCAGAATAAAGTAACCCTTGAACATGCGCACAGGAGCTTAATCATTCCTGATAGGCAGCAATGCCTGGATTGTACACTGAGTTTTGCATGAAAGAAAAGATTGCAAACAATTTTAAAGGTGCATCGTCTGTCACTCCTACAACAAAGGATGTGCCCACTCACAATTTATTACTTTGAAAGTTTAGGATTCTTAAACTGACAAATATATGCTTTTTTTTTATCACAACACAAAACTGCTAAGGAGAAACTGCAATACAACACTGCTAAAAGCAGATCCCCTTGTTTAGCACACAAGTTTAAAAGGTGCTTGCAAGGCCTTCATTGGTTTCCTGCTAAAATGACCAGTATAAAGAGAAGAAAAGATGGGCTTTGCAGGAATGGTTTTGGTGAGTCAAATAAGTTTAATGAAGTAAAATTGGTGTCCTAATTCTAACATACATCAACTAAGCTATGTCCTAAACTGAACAGAGGTCTCCTACATATTCTTGATACATATTGTTCTCGTGTTAAAGAATGCCCATGGGAATAAAGGAGTGTGTAGCTAAGATTATCTGAAATCCCGCCGCGTTTTGCTCACAAGAGCTTCCTCAGGGGATTTCTTGAGATTATGTACTCTGTTTTCTCATCTAAGGTATGTAGGAATGATTGTTATTCGTTTAGAGAAGTGCAAGAAGAAGAAACTTTTTTTTTGGACTGGAAGCGGACGCTCCGCTTTTACAGACTACACATGAAGGTTTCAACTGGCTGCACAAATTCCTATAACAGCCTTGAAAGAACAATTTGGGCAATAAGTCCCTTAGTATTATCAATATCAAGACATTATCTCTCAACCTTATTACAAGTTCATAGGGGAAACCCGGGTTGCAGTGTATAATATTAAACACCATTAAAACTAATAACTCATCAGCAACATACTTAACCTAACAACATACTGAACCACATTTTTAGTCAGAGCAACCAAAATAAATTCTATTTTCCCCTTTTGGACAACTTTGTCCAAGTATGCACTTAGTGTTTCTCCTTCTTGCACTTCCGTCAACGAGTAACAATAATTCCTACATACCTTCGGTGAGAAAACAGAGTACATAATCTCAAGGAATCCCCTGGGGAAGCTTTTGTGAACGAAACGCATCGGGATAATCTTTGCTACACACTCCTTCAATCCCATGCGCATTCTTTAACATGGTAACAAACTATCAAAAATATGTAGGAGACCTCTGTTCATCTTAGGACATAGCTCAGTGGATGTATGTTAGAATTAGGACAACATTTTTACTTCATTAAACTTATCATGTATTCGGTGTATAAGACGCACCCACTTTTCCCCCCCAGTTTTGGGGAAGAAAAAGTGCGTCTTATAGTCCGAAAAATACGGTATATATATATATATATATATATATATATATCTGTTTAATGGGCATCTGTGAGGATAGAACAAACTAACTACTTCTTGCTAAAATCCCTGCAACTTATGCCATTTACAAGTGAATTTCCTAATTTTGCTATATTTCACATAGAGTAAGGGCCATTCCCTCCAAAAACGAAGCATGGAATGCTTGCAAAAGCAATTTTACATTTGTATAAAAAAAGCAACATGACAAAAAAATTTTTTTTTACCCACTTTAGACCACGTTTGGTTGGCGTTTGATATAACACTATTTAGTGTAAAGAGCGTTTTCTTTTATTATCTAAGAACAGTGTGCTTAAGAAAACTGATAGAAAAGGTTAAGTGTTTGTATAAAATGTACAAGACCAGGCTGATGGATGTAATTTAATTAACTTTTGTGCACTATGCAATGCTGAAAATAAAACATTGTATTCTTACCTGTCTGAACCATTCCATACACATTCAAATTTGTCAAAGATGCAGTCATTCTCATAGAGTGAACATAGCTTGCTGCGGAGGTAATCATGGACCTGGAACAAGATAACAAGACTGCAGTTTTAGTATGGATGCTTAATCAGCACTGCAGTGTGCTGCAAATGAAATTCGTGGAGATGTTTAAACTATGCTGCTGGCTGTAACAGGGAAATACTTTAAAGAAGTAAAAGGTTAGAATATAATTACGGTATGTCAGGGGTGTCAAACCCTGGCCCGCAACGTCCTTTTTTTTGCCCCCCAAAGGAATCCTAAATAAGAACTGCAGCTGACCCACCACTGCATTGAAATAGCGCTGCCACTACAATTCCCAGCATCACTTTGGTCTATAGACAAGCAGCCTCTCTGCCTATGCGTGGCCCCGCAATGGACTGTTTTATAGATGAAAAGTAATGCTGGGAATTGTAGTAGGGGCATTACCCGCGTCTAAAGACCAGCGCTTCTCTCTTTCCTATGTGTGGCCCTGCATTGGACTGTTTTAGAGACACAAGTAATGCTGGGAATTGTAGTAGCGGCATCACTCGTGTCTATAGACCAGCGACCTCTCTGCCTATGGGTGGCACCGCATTGGACTGTTTTCTTGAAGCAGGCAGCAATAGTAGCGGTGCCATTTCAGTTTCAAGTTTGGCTTGTGACTTTGTCTTAGTTTTTAATTTTGGCCCACTGTGTATTTGAATTTGACACCCCTGCTGTATGTAACAATGATAAAGAGAATTTTTTTTTTTACCAAATTTCTCTTGGCAACCACTAAACCCAGGAAAAAGCTAAGCTGAAACCTATGCAATAGTGAGACACCTTGCAATAAAAATCAGACAGTTTCTAATTAATATACCCACTTTCAATAGACTCAGAGATATTACTAATGCAGATCTAATAAATTTTACACTAAAAGTAGTTATTTACCAAAATGATTGTTTTAAAACAGGGAAGTAAACACATTAACATTTTATAATTCAGATTTAAAAAAAAAAAAAAAAAACTATTTGCCATATACATTTACAATGTTTAAGTGTTTCGAGAACCTTTTAGGAGTGAACAGTAGTCAACCACCCCTTATTCACTCACTGTGGGCAAGATGCAGGAAGCACCTTGTGCGTACAACTGCGGCTAGTGAGGAAGAATAAACTGACTCACGTCCTCACTGGTAGAGTGTGCAAGCGTTTAGTATCTCCCAAGGTCTTATTTTATTGGTATTGCCAAAATTTCCTTTTACTTTTTGAAGATTTCCCTTATTTTTGTTCTGGTGATAATTGAGAAATTAAAATTTCCAAGCAGTCCTGGTGACAATGAAAACAAACTGGAATAGGTAACATATGCAGCCACAGTATACATTATCTATTTCAGTATAGGTTTTCTTATAAAACCATTTTTGTTACTAAACTTGGATACAATCACTGCAGTAGCAAAGAGACATCACTGGCTGAAGAAACTACACAAATACTTCAACTAGCTGCCAATGTCCTAATTCCCGATAAAGTAGTCACGTAAGGGGCTGGTAAATGAACCACAAAGTGCAGTGGGGAGCCAGAAATCCAACAATACCAGAATTTTCAATTTCTAAAGATTCTTGAGCCAGCAAATCCTCCCTACTACTGCAGAGATTGGAGAAGCAGGCAGAGGAGGGCAAGTATCAAATTTTCTTTTTGCTGAGGTGAATGTAACTTGTATTTTAGTGATCAAGGTTGGTGAGATTTGCTTGCAATTGCATAGATGTCTACTCATTTATGATAGAACTAAAAAACAGAACCTAAAATCAAGAAGTAGCTGTCAGAATCTTACAACAGAGAATAAACCTTTTTTTTTTTTTTTTAATAAGGGTCTAAAGAGGGGATAAAGAACTAAGACAAATCTACCATAGGATAGCGAGTACAGAACTAGCATCTAAAAATACATTCTAATCACAATAAAAAAATCCAGCCTCTTTAGCATTTTCAGCACCCCACAATGAGGCTTGGTGAGGTAACTAACTCTGGTCACCATATACCCAGCAAGCCTTGAATAAACTTCAAAACAAAATTATCATTAACCTTTGTGGATTCAGGCAACGTAGGGTAACTTTGCTTTATATTTAACAGCCGAAGAACTAAAATCCTTTTCTTAGCAGCACTCATTCCTTAGAGATTTGAAGGCTGCATAGCTTCTGCATCACTACTGAGGTAGTAACTATGGTTTTAAAATTAATTTCCTGAGGGTTAAGAGACTAGTAATACTTTAATGTTCATAACCTAGTCGTATGTTCATGTTAAAATATGGCTACGTTTAATCAACTACACAAAAAGATATGTTTTCTTATATATAGATAGATATGATAGAAAGATAGAAAGATATGTTTGCGAAATTCCATCCAGATATGTGTAATATGAGTATGTTCACTATACCTGGTATGTCTCTATTGGCCTGTTCTCCATATTCAGATCCCAGACTTTGACTGTAAGGTAGTCTCGAGTCATGATATACCGGCCACTGTGGTTAAACTTAACATCTGAAATGGAAGAGATGATTTCGGAAAAAAACGATCTGTTGCTGGGATCCTCTGGCTCTTCAAATACTGTAAACAAGAAAAATAAAAATGAGTAATGCATTCACAGTTTATTTAATGCAAATGTGGTGAAAATAAAAGGGGTAGTAAAAACCTTTACAACCCCTCAAGCCTATTTAGTTAGTTGAAACAACAATGTGGATGTTAAAAAAAAAAAAAAAAAAATGATGGGAACCAGGAATCAGTTAATGAAATTCCAATTAAGGTAGATAATTATATGCTGTTTGCACTTTCACTATTCACATCACTACTGCACCTGTTTACTGGATATACCGACTTCTCTTCTGTGATCATGGAAACTACACAGACGTTACTTGGCAAGATTTTTTGAGCAGAAGATTGAAGTTAATTGTCCATAATGTTCAATAAGGTTTTGATTTTTTTTTCAAAACTTATGGGGAAATAAGCACAGAAACTGAATCATTACTATAGGTCATATGTTTTCTTAGCTTCACAGTTACAATGTTGTCTTGTTTCACTTGTATTATGCAATCCACAGTTGTGTGATTTCTAGCTTTTGAAGCTGTTACGAACAGTGAACCTGACTGCACAGTTAATACCAGGATTAAAAAGGAATGATTGTGAAACTTCCAATTATATCTAAAGAGGAAACTTTAGTAGTTTGACTGTATATGATGAAATGTTTGTATAGACTAATGTTTCAGTCAGTGAATTATTGCATTTTAACCCAATCAGCTGAAAGAAAAATGCTTGTGTTCAGACACTGCATATGCTTCAAAGGTGAGCTACCCCCATCAAACAAATTTCTCCACATATACTCCATCACTTTTATTTGAAAAAAAAATTGTTAGGTTTATTTTACAGTTTTTAAATGTCTTAAGGGCAGTTTCAGGATCAAACATCCAGCACAGCTCCATGCAGCTGGCATCTTGCACCACAGCATGGGTTCTTAAAGAACCAGTGTCTGCACTTTTTACAACTGGAGCCTCTATTCATTTTCTATGGGCTGCCACCAAGAGAAGCAACATGCATCAGTTCAGTTCCCTGGCAGGAGGAAGCTGTAAACACGCTGCAACCTCATGGCTAGTGTGAACAAAGCCCAACTCTAGCAGGCAAGCAAAGTCTTTAAAACTCACAAAATGTTTATATAGTGCAGCAGCCATGTATCCCCTAGAAATGTTTAAAAGTTTATCATCAGTTTCTAGTACAAGTTCTATTAGCTTGTTCTCAGTTTATTGGCCACATCACCAAGTCCATAGATCCCATTTTTTTCAATGAACTTGACTCTTTTACTGTATGTACCAATTCTACAGGTACAAATAGTGAATATTCAATTTCTTTCATTTGCACGAATTACTGACACTGTATCTCATAGGTCAATCTACTTCACCCTCTCCAGGCTTATAAGCCACCCTATTAGTGTTTGGTAATATTTGCAATTTGACTGGTATATGGGCAGGGTGGGTCTTGTAAGGTGAATTTATCTCTGAAAATGTTTTGGTGGTTTTACACCAGGGGTAACCTGACATTTTCTGACAGGAAACTATGAATAAACAGAATGGACAGCAATGTCATGCAGAAGAGACATGCAAAAAGCCATTTTAAATAAGTATCACTTCACTCTGTTATGTAGGAGCCCATTACCTTGACACTACCACCATATTGTTAACTTGAGTCATGAAAACATATAGAGGGTTGTCACCACTGACCACCTCTGGATACTTTGGCTGTCATAACTGGCTATGATACAATCCGATTCAGTGATTTGGAACAGGCATACACAAGTCTTGTCTTTACATGCAGATTTTCTGAAGACATCCCTCACATTTGTTACTTAGTATGTAAGGCATTGATTTCTTCAAATCAGAACACTGACGTAAGCCTAACAGAAGGGGATTATCTAGAATTCAGTGTGTCCAGCAGATGTCACAACTACATAGAAAGAAAGTTACCAAAGACCTCCCCAGAACAACAGTTCTAGGAAACATCTTTAATCACTATTCTGCACTTGTAGGCCAAGTGCAATTAACACAACATTCACACTTTCAGAGTAAGAGCATGATGTCACCCTCAAAAACATGATTGCCCTGGTAATTGCGCCACATTTGCCAAAACTGCAGCAACATTCTGAATGTTGTGTGACTAAAAAAATCCTGCTAAGGCAGGACTATTTGTCCTGGTTAAGCTCCAAACTAGTATTTTATAAAAAGGAGGTTTTTTTTTTTTTATTAAGCTGGGCCTAGACCAGATAATACTGGCATTATAATCAATACCTCCGTAAACATGATGGCTTGTATAAAGAAATTTCTAAGCTTCTCATACAATACTGTGCAACCACTCAATGTACTTCAGATCTACTAACTATGTTGTACAAAGCCTGTCTGATGCATTGCAAATTAAATAGCATAGGTTAGTCCACATATTCTTAAGTGGTAGTTTTGATAAATCTAGAAGATTCCGTTGTGGAGTCAGTTCCGTAAATACAGAATTGCTAAAGCTCATTTCATCTCCTATTGCACTAACCTTACATTTCCCAAATCATTCAAGCATCGGTCCTTTTCTGCCCCTTGCTTGTAAATGAGCTTCTATAGCAGGGGTGTCAAACTCAAATATACAGAGGGCCGAAATTAAAAACAGACCAAGTTGGGGGCCAAACCTGAAATTTATTGAAAAAATTGAGGAGGTTTACTACTTCATCCACAACTAACAAAACCAAACCCCTACACACACACTTTAGGGGTGAAAAGACTAATTTCTATCTATCTATGCAGGCTGTGTGTTGTTCATCCTCTCACAACACAAGTTTGTCAGGCACTAAATATTACACTATGCGGTCTCCAATGGATTGAAACAAACACAATGTCCCTAGTAGTCAGACACCATGTGATCATTGCCTAGGCTCTGTGTCACATGATAGGTGTACAGGAATAATATCTATGTATTGCATGTATTGAAAATGATGATGTGAGGTTGTATCGTGGATGGGTGGGCCAGATGTAGTTCATTTCCAGAATTCTTTGGGGGGACCAAAAAAAAAAAAACAAAAAAACAAAAAAAAACAAAAAGAGTTTGACACCCCTGTTCTTTAGTATTTTGGCCAGGAGCATTGTATTTTATGATTCTGTCACTAGTACTGGGTTACTAGTGTGAAGTGTGGAGTGGCTCTCACTTCGTTCTTTGTGGGAAAGCTTGTATAATGTTTATATATTTTAAAACAGAATTTATTTTGTTGCATTCTGACCAAGTTTATAAAATAGATTGACAAGGTTTGAGCACTCTATCATCGTCTGAGGCCTTAACATATACGTTTTATGAATTAATATAAATAAATAGAAAGTTGCACTCGAAAAAAGTAGAGAACAGGCAGGTGTATGATG
This sequence comes from Pyxicephalus adspersus, assembly GCF_032062135.1. NCBI lineage: Eukaryota > Metazoa > Chordata > Amphibia > Anura > Pyxicephalidae > Pyxicephalus > Pyxicephalus adspersus. Next base: position 67,346,711 of record NC_092859.1, read on the forward strand.
AAAAGTCTTCAAAATGGTTGTAAAGCTAATTGAATATATATTTGAATTGTGTAGTAGCAAACAACCACATGAGGTCTTCCACTTGTAGATCTATTCAAAGCCTTAATCTGGTTACCATGGAAACTAGCATTTGCTTAGTTCTATAATCCTAATAATTGCCAATCACTCAACGTGCTTTGACAGCAAGGAGTATGCAGAGCAAAGGTCAGATCTATGTACACCCTAAACACAATTCCACTGGGACAGGTTTTCTACTTGCATAGAGGTTTTTTTTTCTTTATTAAAATAATTGTTGTAATAAAATTCTACACTTCTGATTCACAAGCCATTGCATCAAGACTGCCATACAGAAGTGCTTATCGAAACAGAATACAAAGTTAGCTACCAAAACAGCAATCAATGGTTAGGCTAATCCAAGTGTCCAGATTGCCTGCAGCCTTGGAAAATAAAGGTGTTTTCATTGTGAGAATGAACATCTTTTGATCTTTGTACCATGTATGCAGCTTTTTTTTGTGGTTTGCTCGTCGTTTTCCACAATGCCCCAGAAATCCTAAACATGAACAAAGCAAAGCTGAATACTGCATCTGTGAATTCAATATATTATTTGGAAAGCCTGGGTCATTTGCACAGTGACACCTTCCCAAAGCAAAGATGGCCACCACGAGGGTACGAGCTGAGGGGACACACATTACCTTTAGAGATGAAAATGCTATGAATGCATTACAGTATGTGTATGAGTAGGTATTGCTGACCACATTATGAACATTCTAGGTGCCTGTCAGGCCCCATTCTTTGTTTTTTTAATATTTTTTGGAACAAAAATACAGATCAGGTTTTCTACATACGTACTTGTCTTGGGGCAGTAATCAGAGTAAATTCTGACACCATAACACTACAAAATGACTGCCAGGCAATTATATCAAGTGTCAGGAAAGTTGGTGACCGGTGGAATAATATATGTTGCCTTATATGCCAACCCTTAATAGGAAATACAGAAAATAAACACAAAGAAAAAGAAGGTTTATTTGGCAAACAGTGTTAGTGTATTTTTCTTAGTCGTTCATAATACATTATAAGTAAAATACAAACTGGGTTTCAGTCGTAGTAACAATGATAACAGTCCACATAAATAAAGAGGCTAAAAGGGAACTAGACAATTGTCATCTAGTAAACTATAGCAGAATGGTACAATTACTTGTCGCATATGTATAAGCCGTATACCCTACACTTTTCGCTCGTTTTAGACTTCCTCAGGGGTAGTGGTGCTTTTAGCAAATCATTGAGTGGGTACCCCTCAGTATCTGAGTTTATGGTAAATACATGAAATTAGTATAGATATAGGTTGCATACAAAGAAAAACATATCAAAGTGTAAACACAGAATATATATATATATATATATATATATATATATATATATATATATATATATATATATATATATATATAATAGGCATATCATGAAATTAGCAACCTTATATAATCTTATGCAAAGCAATAATAGATAATATCTCATTTTAAATATGTTGATACAGCAATATCTAGCAACAATTTCACCATTTTTTCCATCACACCATCCTCCATACTATTACTGGACTACCTAACCATATAGTACTCATAATACCCATTTTAGGAACCTCCATATACTGGGGATCCTGTGCAATATTCCTCTTGATTGGAAGCGCCCATCCCCTCCATCTGTCTGGGCTATGGCCATTACATATTGATAGCACACTCTGTATACCCTGCATGGACAATGTAAGTCTTTTTTATTTCATAATTTTTCATCTTTATCTCTCCATTTAGGCTATCATAATGTATCATTACGATAATTGATGCTAGATATCGCTGTATCAATTAACCTGTTTAAAATGAGATCTTATCTAATATTGCTTTGTATAAGATCATTTAAGGTTGCCAATTTTATGATATGGTTATTATATATAAATAATAATTCTGTGTTACACTTTGATATATATTTCTTTGTGTTGCAACCTATATCTATACTAATTTTATGTTTTTACTGTAAACCTAGATACCGACGGGTACTCACTCAATGATTTGCTAAACGTACCGCTACCCCTGAGGAAGCCTAAAACAGGTGAAACGGATTGGGTATACAGCTTATAAGTATGTGTCAAATATTTGTACCGTTCTGCTATTGTTTACTAGATGATGATTGTATAGTGCCCTTTTGGCCTCTTTATATGGACTGTTATCATTGTTACTACGACTGATACCCAGTCTGTAATTCACTTATAATGTATTATGAAGGACTAAGAATAATACACTAACACTGTTTGCCCAAAAATCCTTCTTTTTCTTTGTGGTTATTTTCTGCCAGGCAAATATTTAGGCATGGTGGTCAACAATCTGAGGTTTTCATTCAAGGTTTCTATCTGCATGAGCATGTAGTTAAGTGAAATCTATAGTGTTCCCATATAGGTTGGGGTTCTATTCAATCTGGCCTATTCACACATAAGGAAACCAGTATGGTTGGGATAAATTTGATTTAAGAATAAACTCATTTCAGTCTGTTAGCCATTTTTTGGGGCAAAAATTGTATATAGGTGCAAGTAAAATATCAGGCAATAATCTGAAAAAAGGATATAGTCTGTCTTGCTTCAAGATCATCATATGGTGCGGTAGTACTGAATCCCTGGGGAAAGTTTTATCATTAGAAGAGAGATTAAAATATATACACTTAGGTAGATGGGTAAGGATTAATAATATAATAGGTTTTGCTATACCCAGCCGAGCTTTCGGATACCACCCGGGAACAATTTTTTGGAAATTTTATTCACTGTTTTTTTATTATTTTTTCTAGATTAAGTCTTATGGACCTTTAAATTGCAACTGTAGTCACACTGCAAAGCTTGCAAAGTCCTGCAAAAGTCAATATAATTTAGGGAATGGGTGGTCTTTCAAAAATACTTTAACACCATGAAGAATCTGGGATGACAGTCACCACTTGTTTTAAATGTGTGTAGTTCCTAAGGATTATTATCTATCAAGCAAATGTATTGAGTATTTAAAAAAAGTGCGGTACAAGTGAACTTCCAGCTATGTATTTGGCTTTTGCCAAATATATAAATGCTCTTGGGGTCAATTAAATTATCTTTTGGAGAGAATAGGGAGTTTCATGAGACAACTTTTATGGCATTCATTGGCTATATTGGGCTACCAAGTCCTGCCCTTTCCTTTTTAAATCAAGTCATGCAATTTTGGAAAAAAATTACTTAAGAATTTATAGATTTGTGTATACATATATCATAAAAATTAGATCTAAACTGTATCTACGTCATAGATAGTCATAACAACTAGTGGCTGAAATATATGTGCAATGGGAGTGAAATAACAAGGGTCAGATGCAGAAAATTCTAGTACCTCTAGTAGGTTTCCAATAGAGTAAATATTGGCTGTAACAGAGCTGATACTGGCAAGTCCTAGAACTGCTTTTTACCATTAATATGCCTGAAGCTGCTGGGTAACTTTGGGAACGTGTATCCTATGTTTTTTTTTTACAGTTCTGCAACTGATGTGTCACACTGGAAGATCTCCAATGCCTTATTCATCTAAAACCCCCCAGGGAAATGAACTGAAAGGGGTAGTCAATGATTTCAAATTTCATGTGCCATCTAACAGGAAGGCCTTGTTTATTTTGTGCTGCAGCTACGTCTCTTTTGTCATTCCCATTTCTGCATTTTGATTAAAGTCTATCGTTATTAAATTTCGCCACTGTCTTCCGAGAGAATTCATCCATAAAAGTCAATGTTACTTTTCATTTTCATCTCTGATGAACTGTCTCAACTTAGCTTTGCCCCTCAGCTGAACAGAAATCGACTTAAAATCGCTGAACCTGTGAAGGTGGCGAAAAAAAAATCAATCACAAAAATGTCAGTGTAGAGGTCAAATTGAACTCCTCTATGCTGGGTGGATGAGCTTCAGGGTAAAAGTATGCAAAAAAAAAGTGGAAAATATACACAAAATAAAAATGGTTTGTACATATTTAAGAAAGCATCAGAAAGATTTACATGTACCACATAATTTGCATCCCTGACATCATTTACAAAAAGTTGTATATAATTTCAAAAAGACAACACATTTAAGGTGGGACAATAAAATATTATGATATACTTACAGGGGTGTAGATCTGTATCATTATTAAAAGGAAATTTTGATTATAAGCCTTATAGCTAAGAGTAAATATTTTTATGCACCCAAGTTAATTACTTTGATATGACCACAGACAGCACAGCTTCTGTAAATGGTTTTGCCCTGTGTCTTGACATGTTAAGAAGACCTTCATACCCTTGACTAACAAATATTCTTAGTCGTCGAGTGTAAAGATAGACACATTTGCCACTGGAGCCTTTAAGCATGCAAAAAGCTAGGTGATGAAAAGCTCAACTGGGGACAGAAGCCCATTAATTCATTGCCAATACAGCTTTCAACCTATTAGGAGGTACAACTACCCTGTAATCAAACTGACAACTATGAAAGTTCCTTGTAAATAATGAAGCTTTTTTTAAAATACTCTGGAGTATACTCAGAGCATAGAACATTTTTTTCCTGTAGTGAACCTAAAAATGTTTTAGGAGAATTTTTGGACCTAGGTGATTGACAGCTTTTAAAGTTTGAAGTCGATGACCAGGCCATTACTCCTTTCTTGTTCAAGAGCTGGAAAACTAGCTCTTGATAACCAGTAGCTGCTCTTGTTAAAATTAAGATGCTCACGTACAAGTTTTTGTATTTGGTTGTACAGGTAGTCCCCAAGTTAAGGAAATCTGACATACAAACGCCTCCTAGATACGAAATAGGCTTCCCTGCTCGCTCCTGTGCAGAAGGAGTCTTGAAGGGGGCATGTTTTGCATGACTAGCAGAAGAAATCTTTTGCTAAAGCACAGCTGAGGTTGTGGGTGATCTTAGAGGGTGAGCTCTTTCTGCAGCCTCTTGTAACTGTTTAATGACCAGGACAAACTCTGCAGTTGTTTCTTTTTGCATATCAAAGCACAGCTTGCTCTAGAAGTTAATAAATGTCTAGGTTCCATAAAGATTTTTTTTTTGCTTTGTACAAACCTGGTGCCCCTATCTTGTATGTAACCCGGGGACTACCTGTATAGTGATATTTGTTTGATATGTATAGTTATAGATATGATTGATTTGTATAGTGGTACAGCTGCCACCAGGGGCTTAAGGTAGCATGCTAGATATTGTCTACCTTTCAAAGGAAGGTAATGAAAAAAATACAGTAGCTACAAATGTAAAATTGTGCTTTCTAGGTTAAAATGGGATGTAATAAGGCATTGCAATAGAACATACAATAAAAAAATAAAAAAAATGATGCAATGTAATGGTAAAAATTCATAAATACAACACAAAGACCTATATCATTGGTTAGCCTGGCTGGGTATGTAACCACCTAGCTTGGACACCCAAGCAGGTAAATGGTCAAATACTTAGGGTTTAAAGCCCCTATCTACTCTGTGATAAATTTAATTTTTTTAATACGAGTGTTGAGTCTCGCAAGTGGCCTGCACATCATGTTCTCTTGTGTTCCTAACAGCTTCTTTTCCAAACTAATTACAATTCGCAGGTCACATACCAAAAGGGTTGAGGGCATTCTTATGTACCCAATGCTTCACCGAACTAGCTAATGTGTATTGTACAGTTGTATCCTTACTTTTAAGTTAATTAAGGGACACTTCTTTCTGCTGCCTGTCAAGCTCCACTCTATTTACAACACAATCTAATGATTTTCACCTGCCAAGAACATTTATCAGCTACTAGATTCCTTTGTGATGCTTAACACCTTTTACACTATTTCACACTTTTCAATTTTATATCACTATCCGTTATTAGTACATGTTTTTCTGGCATTTTAGACACACACTTTAGGTAATATAAATAGAGATTTACTCATGTATATTTTTTTCCCCCCTTTTTAACCAATTAGATAATTTAAAGTCCCAGTCGATAAACTGCCAATCCTGCAAGTTTTGGAGGTAACACAGCACTTGAATTGGAACCCATCAGTCATTTTAATACCCTTCTAAATCATCCTTTGCCTGTACAAGGTTACAGTGTTATACCTACTTTTGTTATGCCTACTGAACATCTGTCATTCAACTACAGCACATGGTACCAACTATTTTGGGTCCATGGCTACCACTACCATTCCCAGTGGATACATCAGCTCCTTCACAATTGCCAGATTGCAAACTGATGGTACAAACATGATTCCATTCATCTACAGCACTGTATTGCAGATGCCCTATTGTGTATTAATAAAACTACTTGCCACATCCAGGGGGCCATGTTAACTAGAACTAGCAGGCCAGGGAAATAAAAAATGTGTATACAATTATTGCAGAGTGAAGTGCTGCCGCCTTTTCTCCTTATTAACAAACAACGTCCAGCAGGTGGCAACTAGTATTGAAGCCCCTGATCCTAGGTCTGAACAGCCTGCCCAGAAAATCAAGGTCAGTATAATGGACAGTATAAAGACAAAAAAAGCATACTAAAGAAAGCACATCCAAACCAAAAAAAGGTGGGAAGAATAAAATTAATTTACAAGGCATAACAACAACTTACACTTTGAATGTTTATCACACAGAGCTGAAGATCTCATGTCACAGAGTCGTATTGTTCCTTTACTGCTGCTATATACAAATGTATTGCAATGATGGGGGTGAAATTCAGCAGCTGTTATTACTTCTGTAAGTTCTTCCATGTTGGTTGGTTTAATATCCACAATGTCTGGAGGGCACAAGTTTAAGGCTTAATATCCACTTTTTATTTTCCTTATAAAGTTAACAGAATAACTTAATAAAGTCCAACTCCAGTAAAAAGGTTTGAGAAAGGGCAAGGCACACAGTGTTATCTACTTTGACAGAGGAAGGATTACAACCTTTTATTTTCATGTGTGCACACCCTGGGGTCTAAACTTCTTGTCCATTTGATGGTTCTCTGACAGTTTTGACTAAAGTTGGGAAAAATACGACTTGTTTTGTCACATAATAAATAAGCCATACATCTGTGAAATGTGTGTGTGTATGTAGGTGTATATATATATATATATATATATATCCCAAAGGGTTTTTTTTCCTCAACAGGGAAAATTTGCATGGGTGGGTTTTAATGGTGCCAAATATGAACACTAACAACACAATATATGTTAAACAATTTGTTGCAATTTATTATACAATATTATAAAAACGTATCACAAAACGATAAATGCTTGCAAAATGCAAATAATGACAATTCAGTAATCACGTGATTTGTAATGATAGACAAGAAGCAGTGAAAGAGTGATCCCAGTAGAATCAACAACAAAAGAACAAAAAAGGTGCTCTATTTTGTTCTAAATCTGAAGACAATACTACTAAAGGTGATATTTTATCTTTTTGATTATATACACTGTGGTGCACTAAAAGACTACCTACAACACTATGGGGTCATATCACTCTTAACTGCACAAGAAAGTCTGTGTTATGGATTTTCAACAAATAATCTTGCTTTCCAACATCAATGCTTGAATGACATAATACCAACCTAATCATCAACCACTATCTGAATTAATAGATGCAGTACTAATAATACTAATAACGTTCTGTCCTTCTGATGAAGCCTATTGGGGAAATGCATTAGGAACTGTAAATGTTATTTTGTATTATTACAAATCATGTGATTACTGAATTGTCTTTTATTGCATTTTGCAAGCATTTATCGTTTTGGGATAGGTTTTTATAATATTGTATATTAAATTGCAACAAATGGTTCTTTAACATATATTGTGTTGTTCGTGTTGATATTTGGCACCAATAAAACCCATGCAAATTTTCCCTGTTGGGAAAAGAAAACCCTTTGGTATTTGTGAGTATTAGGATGTGGTGCAATGTAAACAATTCTCCTAGAGTTTCCATAGAGAGAAAAAAAAAAAAAAAAGGGAAAAAATAAGAAATTATATAAATGGGTGGTATGCCCAGCTATTCTGCATGTATCACTAAATATGAAAATATATAACTAAATATATAAACTATCATGTGTCACTAAATATGTGTCATTTATATATGTATCAATAAATATATTATCACCAAAAGGATACTGAAGCTTCGATTTGTTATCTCTAGATTCCAAAGGTTTATCCTCAGATCATCTGCCGACATGTACGTTTCATAGTCACTGTTCACAGATATTGAATTAATGTGATATGTGTGTGCATTGGAAAACACTCTCCGGGGTGTAGCCTCCACCATTAGATCCATGGGCCTCAGTACAGGTACCTGGAAGAAGGGACATATCACACATTAGTATAATAAATAAAAATACCTACATATTGGTAATCAGTGTTGGAATAAAACAACAAAATTAAAATAAAGTCAACTGTATCAGTAAAACTTCTTTTTTTATATTTGAAGCCTTCAATTAAATATTATTGCTGAACTTGACAAAGGTTCTTAATCAGGCACTTTCTGGTATAAAGCAAAAACAGTTCAGATGAGGACTACCATGTAAATAAACATGCTGCAATTTCATACTACTGCAGAACAGTGTTCACAATTAACTTCTATTTTCTCTTAAAAACCTTCATGCACATTACACAAAATAAAAATATTTTCTTATCTCAAAAATAATACAGTTAGGTCCATAAATATTTGGACAGAACTTTTTTTCTAATTTTGGTTCTGTACATTACTACAATTAATTTTAAACAACTGATATGCAGCTGAACCACAGATTTTCAGCTTTAATTCAGTGGGTTGAACAAAAATAAAATAAAAATGTTAAGAACTAAACCCAATATGCTGTCAAAAGAGCTCTCCATGCAAGGTGAAACAAAAAAGAAAAAGCACTGGTGAACTCAGCAACGCCAAAAGACGTGGAAGTCCACGGAAGACAACAGTGGATGTCCAAATCTACACCATAAAGAGAAGAATGCATGAAAGTAAATACAGAGGGTGCATTGCAAGGTGCAAGCCACTCTCATAAGCCCCAAGAATAGAAAGGCTAGATTGGACTTTGCTCAAACACATCTAAAAAAAGCCAGCACAGTTCTGGAAAAACATTCTTTGGACAGATGAAACCAGGATCAACCTTTACCAGAATGATGGCAAGAAAAAAGTATGGAGAAGGTGTGGAGCAGCTCATGATCCAAAGCATACCACATCATCTATAAAACATGGCGGAGGCAGTGTGATGGCTTGGACGTGCATGGCTGCCAATGGCACTGGGACACTAGTGTTTATCCATGATGTGACACAGGATAGATTCAGCCAAATGAATTCTGAGGTGTTCAGAGACATACTGTCTGCTCAAATCCATGTAAATGCAGTCACATTGATTGGGAGGCGTTTCATAATACAAATCGACAATGACCCAAAACATACAGCCAAAGCAACCCAGGAGTTTATTAAAGCAAAGAAGTGGAATATTCTTGAATGGCCAAGTCAGTCAACTGATCTGAACCCAATTGAGCATGCATTTCACTTGAAGACTAAAGCTTTAGTTCCTCACATTTTTTTTGCAATCTTTTTGTTCAACCAACTGAATTAAAGCTAAAAGTCTGCAGTTCAACGCATCTGAGTTGTTTCATTTAAAAATGTATTTGTGGTAATGTACAGAACCAAAATTAGAAAAAAGTTGTCTCTGTCCCAATATTTATTGACCTAACGGTACCTTTAAGCTATACTTCCCTAAAAAGTAACCGCACATTTTTTGGTATGTGAGTGTGCCAGGAACCTCCTAGCTGTATATCTGTAGTGTTAAGAATTAGGGCTCTGTGCCTCTGTCATTTAGGAGATTCGGTGATGCTGCTACTGTGCTGATCACTGCTCTCCTTATTAACATGAAAAGGAAAGCTGTGCCTTAACCAAGATGGCCTCCCTTATGAATAGAAAGGGCATAAGGTGGCAGGGCAAGTGTGTAATGAGGACAGATCATTTACAGTGAGGCCACAGGATATCCTGGTGACTTATTAGTTGCCCAGCCCTACATATAGCTAAAACATTACAAAACATGTTATGTTGTTATGCCAAAAAAAAAAAAAACCCTAAACAGGACAAACCCTTGGATTGTTTTAAACCAAAATGACAAACTATACTTAAACACATGTCAAACATTGCAGAACTATGAAGACCCAGTAGCCTTTCCACCTCATCTTTTAATCACATATGATGCTTCCAAAAATATTCATGTGCACGTTTGCTGAACAGATGCAAGGTGTTGTGGAATGTCATATAGAAAAAGAGGAACCATGGGGCCGAGTAAATACATGCATGGAAAGAGCATATCTGATTGTACTAAGGTGTTTTTCTGCTCCATAATGCATTTCTACTGCATACAGATCTACTAAATCAGCAAAATGTTTCAGCAGCATGTAAAAATTTTCTAGCAGTCAACATTTCTTACAGAAAAGAAAAAATATAGGTAAAAAAAATATTCAGCACATATAATAAATTAAAATTTATGATTATACTTCTAAAAGAAAGAGTTGGAGCCATCACCATAGCACACACACAATCTAGTTTCAGCTACCATTAATCTAGCAAAGGTTATAGTGACCAAACATATCCTTATAATTACATGCAGCTCTGCCAACTAGAACACACAATATGAAACAATCAGACTAAGCAGGCATTTCACTAGAGACAGAACTTCCAGTCAGAGGAAGCCCTAAACTAGTAAAATCGCTTAATGCAAATCAACATTGATCAGCCATTTTTTAGCTGAACAAGTTTTATAAGAACACTCCAATATTGTGAAAATCAGATTTGACTGTTCGTTTCCAATTTATGGCTAGCCTCCAAACATTGAAAACATTTGAGTCACGATAGTAGACAACACCTCTTTGTTCAAAGGACAGAAAAGCTGTGGATTGAAAATGATACCAAAATTCATTACCATATACTGTATTTCACATTTATAATCAACTAGTTGATTACTCGGCGTTGCCTGGGTATTTATTTATTGCATTCCTATAATATACAGGAAAGGGAATCAAATAAAGCTATAGTGGTAAATCAAATAAATATTTGTTTACAGGTTTTAAAAGTATAAGTACAATATACAATTAAAATACAAATTTAAATTAATCTAAATTAATAGCATATGTCCCAATGCTGTTTTACATGTTTTGGTCAGTTTCTATTAGTTCGTTTTCAATCAAATATAGTTGTAGAAGTTATGGTGGTTGATCTGGCAGCGGAAGTAATCTCGCTTGATGGTAAATTTGACCCTGCACCGTGAATGTGGCGCCGAATTATGTTACTTGGAAACTTGAGTTATATTTTCTGATGTTATTAATAAAATGCTTTGACTCTGAGGTTTTTGCTGATGTGTAATTCCAAAGTTGTTGTACTGTCTCTGAAGCTCTAGATGTAGTAGATCTTTCTCTCATTTTGTGTACATGGGTCTCACGCTGTTGTACTGTCTCTGAAGCTGTAGATGTAGTAGCTCTCTCGGACAGCTTGGCAAGTCTTCTATTTCTGTCCTCAGGATTTTCTTGTCTACGGTGTTGTTTCATTTTTTGTGGCTTTGATTGCACTCGGCCAATTGCCTTACGTTTTCTCGAAGGCATTAATACAGGACAGAAATTTGTAAGAGCCCAAAAAAAAAAAAAAATAATAATTAAAAAAAATAAAAATAAATAAATATATATATATATATATATATATATATATATATATATATATATATATATATATATATATATATATATATATACACACACACACACACTTCACTTGTTAAGTATCAATTTCCATCACCCTAAAAAGACCCTTCAGCAAATTTGTAGCCAGCCGTTTGACAAGCCACTTCCTTCCCCTATATTTCAAGCTGACTAACCAAGTGCTCATTGAAAAGCCTGTGTCACAGTAGTCAGCTGAATGTCACTTACTCTTTGAGCTAAAAACTGAAAGTGCAAGCACATATCTGAAGGCATGTAATTTATGTTGATTTCCTAACAACCATTCAAGGGGGATTTCATGCCCCCAATTCCTAGGAACCTGGCAGTTAAGTTAACCATGGCAACTATAAGCTTGGTAGAAATTTTAATTTCAATGAAGCAGTTAGCTTTCAGTCTCACATTTTGGAACGTGTGGCCCATTTATAGTAAAGGAAAAAAAAAAGCCTGTAGTGAATAATGCATGTGCTTTGCCCATTGTAAGTGAAGAAAAAAAATATCAAAGGTTATTCTAGGCTTTTTAGACATGGTGCTGTATTAGCTCAGATAATGTTTAATTGTATTAATTTCTCAAGTTTTAAAGCTGTTCACTATTTTGTGTGACTAGCAGAAAGCCATATTATATCACTGAGCAATTCTGTTATTATTGCGGCCTAAAATAAACGGGTAAAACATCCTCATTTTAGTAATCTATTTTCTTGCACATAAAATCTTTAAAAAATGAAGTCATTTGCATGATTAACAATAATCTAGGTTTGTGCAAATAGTTGTAACAAATGAAAGCAATTATGCTTTGCCCACATTAAATGGTATTAAAGCAGGATTTGTGAGATATAGCCCAGCATAATTACACAGTTTAGTGCACCTAGAACATAGCCTCATTTCCTGAAGCAAAAGCAAGCATTAAGTGATGATGGTGCTTGTTTACAAGAAATATACTTAAATGTTAAGGCCAGTCTACAGCACTATTACTTTTGAAGTCCATTTTAAATTTTTTTGACAGACTTGGATGGATGAAGATGAGTTGTACCCCCAAGATGACGGGGAAAGGACTGATCACCCTTGACTGCCTCCTGAATTTTATATGATTATTAAATACTTGTTCACCCTTAAAGGAAAAATTCACATACACTGCTATAACCATTTTTAATAAAAAAATATATATATATATATATATATATATATATATATATATATATATATATATATATATATGGCCAGGATTCCTCTATGCTGAACAGTAAGTGAGATATAAACTATTGATTAACAGCCAAAATCAAGCTATGTCTAGCAAAAGCTTGTGGAATAGACAGTCATTGAACATGACTTTCAAGAGCTTGCTCAATAAGGTCTGCAGTCCAGAATGTATAATTTACACTGCATTGTGTACACCAAATCAAAAAACAATTGCAATTAGCTCATCAGGGCCTGACAGCTGTTATTCTATGGTGCCTGCTGAGTCAATGTGCAGCTCTACAGAAAAAAGTCATTGTCCTCAGTATGCATTCAAAAAAAAAAAAAAAAAAGATGCCAGGACTGCAGCTTATTATTTAGCATGCAGGCAACTACGAGGCATTACGGAGCAATTATATTGGGGTAAGCAAGTTTAACTCGTCAGATCAAGAACATTAAGAAGCTGTCAAATAAAATAAGTCACTAACAAATTCAATTAGACTTTTTTCCCAAGGAACTACAGTGATATTCGATCCTGTTTAATGGTGGAATTTAATTGCAATGCAAAAAAAACCTGATTTGGAGGAAGTATGTAGCTGGTTCTCACATTGGCGCACCATTTAGCCTTCCCATTTTAACTGCTAATTACATCTGCAGTAACGAGATGTTTTATGTGAGTTTTACAAAACAAAATGCGTAATACTGTAAGGTTTCATGGTAAAAGCGATTTACTTATGCCGGAATTGGTTTCTTTAAAGGGGTTAGACATTACATTTTTGGCTGTATTTAGATAAAAAAAACACTTCAATAAAAACACTTTACATATATTCCAGTAGCCAGGGTGTGTAGGTAATGTGCGGATAAACAAAAGCTGCAAGCTCCCATTTGGACTTTCTAGCCCTTTAATGGCTGGTGTTTTGGGGGACCACATGCCATCTGTAGATCTAAACAAGGTGGAGATGGCTCAGTCTTCAGTTGTAATTGATGGGAAGGTTTTCTATTGCTTTAAAGGTAGAAAATTTTCTTTGTAAATGTTTCCCCTGCCCAAGAATAAAAGTAGTGGTAAATATTGTCACAAGAACATATAAAATATGATATATTTCATATCTGTTTACTTTCTTCACTTTTTGCCAGTCATTTAAAGTTCAATAGCTCAAGCAATTGAAGAAAAACACTTATCCATAGATGGCCATAGAGTATTTTTTTTTTTAATACTACAATACAATTACATTTTTTTTTAATATGTACAATAATAAACATATCTTCCTATAAAGCATGGCCAATACTTAAAAAGCATTTGCAGACAAAATGAAAAATATGCCTAAACGAATATTGTTCAAAAAGGTTGTCTTATTGTCTCTGCTTTAAAAAGGCAAGTCAGGGCGAGTAACGTACCAAGAGCATTAGGCAGAGCGGTGCATGTGGTGGAGATTGCCCAGGGCAGCATTTTGTGTCTACCAACTAGCAGTGGGCACCCAACAAACCTAATTGCACCCTAAACCAGTCTATTACACTGCTCATAGGCAAACTTACTTAATACAATTATAAGCATATTATCTATCACCATATTGGCCATTAAACACATTCCGCTATTCCCAATCCCAATAATGAAATTGACATACAACTCCTATTTTCATTTAACGTGGAGACTTTTTGGGCTGTGGAGTGCCCTCATCATTTAACGTCCTAGCAGGTTTTTCAATGAACACACTGATAGGAAAGGGTAACTATGCTAGTGCACATTTGGAAGACAATTGTCACACCATAAGAAGCACAGGAAGAATGACACGGGATGTATGGCATGATCACCAGTTATTTTGATAAAAGCTGCACATTTTACAGGCTTAAACATGGCTTTTGAAATTACTATGCCATGTATACATGGACAATTATTACCATACCATGTATACAAGGACAATTATATATAGTTTTTGGTCTATTGCCATACATTATAAATGGGCTGTCATACCATAAAAGACAACTGTTCTGTAGAACACACTTGCTATGATGATAACCCCTCGTCTTCATCAGTCACGTTACAGTTCAAGTCCAGTCAAATGCAAAGCAGCGGAAATTTTTAAAGACAACATTCCAGTCCCTTGTAAGACTTCTAGTGAGATTTTACTTGCTCTGTGTTCCAATAAACTTTCTGCAATGACATCTTTTCCTCTGAGTTGTGGGTGGAAGATGAGAATAACATATGTAATATAGGGATGAGCGAGCAAGATTTTGAATTTCGATCTCACGACGAATTGGGCCTTTCTCGCTTACCAAACATGCCATGAGGTCATTTTCTTGCCAGATGAATGAGGGAAAAATGGGGGTGGTAATGACCAGAAATTTTGGCGGGAATCGCGCCTGGGAGCGAAGCATTTGCTCCCAGGATGCACAGCAAAGCCCAGCAGCCAATCAGGAGAGATCTGAGCATAGATTTTATATATATACATACACACACACATATAGGATGGAAGGGGCCACCAATCTGCCTCATGTGAGTCCCAAAGAAGAGACAGAGGAGTGGGCACAAGCCGGGGAACAGTCAGAGAAGATGTGACTGTGGGGGAGATGAAGCTGGAGCAGACGCAGGGCACCCAGCAGATGCAGAAGCAGGCAAAGAAAAAGAGCAGCAGGGTGGTTGCAGGCAAAGAAAAAGAGCAGCAGGGTGGTTGCATGCACCTCTCCAGTGTGGTCCTTTTTCACACTGAAAGCCGATGAGTGTTTAGCAATCTGCATCTTGTGCCACAGGCAGATCTGCAGAGGACAGGCTGGATCACATTTGGGTAAAACATCCCTGCTTTCCCACATGTGCAAGAACCACAAATCAAAGTGGGAGCAGTACTTGCGTTCTCTTGAAGGAGGTGCAATCACATCATCGTCTCTTCTTCCACCTCCTCCACTGACTCCACCTCCAACTGTCATTGCTACTACATCTCAGGAGGTTGGTGCCAGCCAGACTTCTAACGGTGAGGAAGTATCAGCTTCTGCCCCGCAGGTTTCGTGGCGTCAGACGACGTTTGTTGCCGCAAGTTGGGTACTCCAGTGACCCATTCAGCCCACTCTACCAGAGTTCTGCGCAAGGCTTTGGGCCCAACCAACAAAAGAGTAATTGAACGCAATTCACGTCTAGCCAACCTATTGGCCTTGCAGGTACTGCCGTACAGCATTGTGGATTCGGCTCCTTACCGTGACCTGATGGCTTGTGCCAAGCCGCGGTGGAATATACCAAGCAGGCATTACTTCTGCCGCACAGCTGTACCCAGTTTACATGGACATGTAATAGATAACCTGTTCCGGGCATTGGCAGTCTCAGTGTCTAGCCAAATCCACGTCACCATGGACAGCTGGACAACCAGGCACGGAGTGGGACCCTACCTGTCCGTCACCGCTCACTGGGTGGCCTTGCATAGCTCAGTGGGGCGTAATCTGCAAGAGGCATTACAGCACCTGGTACCCCGGTGTGGTGGGTGGTACCCTGTGGTGGGAAAGCATGGGCCACCCCAGTCCTCTCCCTCCTCCTCCTCCTGGATTCCTTCTACAGTTAACCCCTATCTTTTCGAGACTGCTCCTGAAAGGCCATCAGCAGAGGACACTGTGGTTAAGCAGGCACGCTACTATGGCTCCCTCAAGCACACGCGTTGCCAGGCAGTGCTGACACTAGTGTCCTTGGGGGAGAAAATTCACACTGCCAGAGAACTCTTTTCCGCTTTGCACAGAGAGGTTGAGACAGTGGTCCAAAAGTTTCTAGACAATATCTGTGTAGTTATTTATTTGCTTGTGTGTTTCCAAGAAAGTCCTTGACAATGGCTTTGAATGATAACCAAGCATACTTTTGGTATTCTGACATTGTCCTGATGAAATGTTCATCTTTGATGAGCTGCCGAATCTGTGGACCATCAAACACAGCGACCTTTAATTTCTCCTGTCTCCTTCTGTCTCCTTCAGCTGGCAAAGCTTTAAAGAACTGCTTCATCAGACCAAGTTTCATGTGCAGAGGCAGGAATATAGTATTCTATCAACAAGTGGCTCATGTAGAATGTTTGGATCACCTGGTTTTAGAGCAGATCTTGGAGGCCAATTCCTTTCCACCCAATGCCTCTCACAAGCTCTGCTGTCCCACATGCACAGATAACAGGGATTGTTGGTGTATCCGCATTGCTGACCAAGAAGGAAAGCATACCATTTTAAGGTCAACACAGATGACCCAATTTGTGCTGGTGATATTGCAACAACTCAATGACTCTTTATGTCTTCATATTCTTCACAAAGAGAAACTGAATGGCCAATTGAGACTGACCCAAATACATTGCCATTGTGAAGGAGGACACACTTTAAGCTCCACTTTGAGCTATCAATGAACAGTCACCATTCAGTTGAGTTAAAGATTGGAATTCCCAATTACTCTTTCAAACCAGGAATGTTATGGCAATACACAAAGCCACTGTCAGTTCTAAAGTACTGCAGAAATGTAACTTCTCTGGTTTGAAAGTACGATACCTTTGTTCCTCTTTCAAGTAAGTTTTTCTCACGCAATCTTGATGCTAGGAGTTCTGAAGCCTTGTTCGATAGTCCCAAATCACTCAACTCATGCTGATCAAATCCCTTACAGAGTCCTCTTCAATTTCAAACTCTTCATCTTGTTGTCACCTAGTTCATCACCGTAATTATGTTCTTCAAGAGAGAGTAGTGTAACGAAAACCGGCACTAATTCTTGTGCAAGGAGAAATCCTGTTTTCTTGCTTATGAATATTCTTTACAAAATGAACTACTACTACATTTAATAAGTTAAGCGAATGATTCCTTCCTACAAGAGAGTTCACCTTGATTAGTGAACAGCCTAAATTCCTTCAGTAAATCACACCCACTTTATTAGCAAAAAGGCATTTCTGTACAGACTGCACATCATAAAGACTACCCTTGGTAACAACCAAGCTGAGACTAAAAAGTAAATAGCTGAAAGGGAGGACCAGGACAGGTCAGATAAGGAGTGGAATGGATGAACTTTGTGTAGTCCCTCAAAAATTAAATGAGGTGAAACCAATGTTTGCATTGAAAGGGAACAAACTAACACCTTTTCAGCACAGAAGAGGTTTAAAAAAAACCCACCAAGGATAAATTTCTGCTCACATTAGAAACAGGTGGGGGAGCCCTGCTAGTTTGTTTTAAAGCTTTTTTTATTGCTTAAAATGTATGAATTGTTTAATACTTATAGTCAAGGTACAGGTACACTTTAATTCATGACGAACACTTAGTGTATATCATTTAGTATTTGTGAATTACATGCTGCTCTGACCACAGGAAATGAAACCAAAAAACTTCCAACAAAGCTTAAACAGTATCACAATTGGCTTAAATAACGTTTCCATTTTCAGCTCTGACATGTAAATGACTTTAGCGTTCTTTTTTTATTTTAGCAACGTGATGTTAGTGTTCGTGCCAAAAAACAGTTCTGTATAATGTGGGCCATCGAGAGGAATGAATGATTTAAATGCTGGCGACCAAACAGTAAGTCATAGCAGCAGCTTTAGTGGAGAGATTAGAGGATGGCCCTTGTCAGGGCCTTGTCACTATCTGGCTGTCCCCAGGGGCCTTGGCAGTAAGTGGATAGATGGTCGCACAATAATTAAAAGAGAAGAATAGCATTGCATTAGTAAGAGGTACAATGCCACTAAAAAGAATGCTTTAGTTAAATCTGTCACATATGGATGATGCGGCTGAACTGCTGCTACTGCTGTTATTTTAATTACAACATAATTTATTCCACATGTTCTAATTTCGGGACCAATAGTATTAAAGAAGACCTTTCAAGCACATACTTTCTCTATGATATCTATCCAGCTCATGCAGAATAAAACAAATTATGTCAGATAGTGGAAATTAAAGTTTACAATTTACATGCAAGGGCAGAAAAGAAGAAACAGAGTGGCTTTTTATGGCAACAAATACAAAACATTTACTTCCTATATCATAACATACTTAGCTATACAGAGCTGAACTAATATTGGGTATACTTCTAAGGAGTATCCCCGTATGATTGTATGGAAAACATTAGACTTCTACTGATCTGGTTACAGCACATAAAATGTCTTTTTCCTGATACGTTTCACCATTTGGCTTCCTCAGGGGATTTGAAGAGACCAATTTCTAGTAGATCAGTATTGATTAGTGATTTGGTGATTTACTAGGAAGCAGTCATTAGTCATTCTGCATATATATGTAAATGTGTGAGGTGGCAGAGGAAATATGATGTACTTCAATGAATTAATATCTTTGGGAGCTTCAAAGTAAAGCTGAGCAGAAAGAAAGTTTGAAGCAGAGAAATCTAAGTGACGAATTCCTTTAATGGGGAGTTGGAATGATCTATACGTTATAGGGTTTTGGTGGGGGGTTATTAAGTCAGGGAAGATGTCCACATTGTCTTATGCTTTAGATAAAAAAGGCAGCAGGATGTCTAATGACAGCATTCAAAAAGGACAAAAGCACTAGCAGGTAACCAACTCATCAATCAATACCCTTACATGTTTTATGACACATAGGCTTGGCAACCACCTTTCTTACAATCAAGATTTTCCCTGGCTTGCTCTCCTTTAAAAGTTACTATACAGCAATTTACTTTACAGCAGGAAAAAGTAGGTTTATTATAATGGATCAGGGCATGATTTGGCAAAGACCTGTGTAAATGATGTCCAACAATAGATCACATAGGCAAGACTCTCATACAAGTGTTACCCTTTTTTTTTTTTAGAAAATTTTTCACAAATAAGGCTCAATTAAAACCAGAATAAAGATAATTATTAAAAACAAGTGAATCATTTTAGACAAATCCAATGGTCTTTATGAATGACACTCATAAGGCTAAATAAAGATCTTCACCCGTGTGTTAAAAGGTAAAACCATAACCCAAGTTTAAAGATGACCAAAAAAGGCCAAGAAAAAAATGATGGATTCATTATTGAATGTTTTTATCTTTAGCATCTACAGCTTACATTAAATGAAATCATATTATGGTCACTACTACCCAGATTCTCTTTTATATGCACATTGGTTATAAGCTCTGCATTGTTAGAAAAAACTTGTAGGAGACCAGCTAGGAAAAACCTTTTGCTGATTTGGTGGCCTCTACAGGGCCACTGAGACTTTGGGATACTGAGATCTGAAACAGACAGCACTGGATTTTTTTTTTGATTGTCAAATGCACTCAAGCTTATGTTTTCCATCACAACCCTGAGAGAAGTGTACCAGGGATTTGACCCTTAAATCTAATCTCTAAATGATGCTCTCTCTAGGGTACAGGGGGCTGACACCTTGACTGACTGAGCAAAGATAACTTGGCTGGCCTTATCTCCCTGCACTTTAGTCCCCATCATGTGACAGCTGTGACAATAGGAAGCCGCTCTGCTTACTGAACTGCGGAACCCAGCCACATCCTTAGTAATTGAAAATGCAAACTTTGCTTTCTTTGGTTCAGCAGTTTTGCAATACTGAACTGGTCTTTGGAAAATAAAGATACATTCAATTTACACGTACAATTTACATATAAGTAGGAAAACATCAATCTCGCAAGATAACTACAAAGTCAGACTCGGGAATACCGCTAGGGGGGGGTTAAAATCACCTATGTACCTTAGCCCTAGCCTTTGGCTATTACAACGCACTTGACCTTCAGCTTACTACATTCCTAAATTAAATCTCAATACTGAACCCTCTACACCATATCATGAAACATGTAATGCTTAGTTAAAACTAACCATAAGCTTTAAATTAACCTGTCAGATTAAAATGTTGAAGCACTTATAAATAATATGCAACACAGAGACTCAAATTACCCAAAGCAAGAGGCCTGCATAATTCACTAACATTTTCAAAGGAGAGGCTGAAAACTGACCTTTTTTATTTTTACCCAACAGCAAGTTAACCTATGTCCTAGTACCTACCTAGTTAAAACATATGACTTGTGAAAACTATATAGAGGAAGTGAGGCAAGTCCTTCCAGTCCGCTGACACAAGAAATGAACATGAATGATTATCTTATAATTTTGGTGACAAATTTTTTTATAGCTTTGCTCACTTTTAAATCACTAAAATTTGGCAGTAAAGAGAATGGAAACACAGAGCCTCCTGGGATACCTACCTCATGCATCCCAGGAGGCTCCTGGCTGCTTCTGTGCATGCCCGATCCTAAGAAGGCGCAGAAGGGCCATTTTCCTGCATTGCGGGGAAAGAAATGCCAATCCACGCATGCGCAGTGCGAGATCGGGTGATATAGACAGAACAAAGAAGACAACAGACGAAGATAGCAGCACCCAGCACTTACTCAGCAACAGGACAAAGGAGGATTCGAGGATGGCCAACAAATCAATGGAAGAATTTTCCATCGGATTCAAGGAACCTAGGGAAGTGTGATTTTTTATTTTCAGTTTAGTTTCGTTTTAAAAATTCAAGAATTTACCCAGCGGTAAAGATTTCTTTTAAAGAACAAAAAATAAGGTTAAAGTGTATTAGATACTACTAATTTATTCCTAAACAAAAATCAGTTTCCGGAAACAGCATGAAGATAATTTCAATGCAATGTGTGTCAATAAGCTGCAGTATGTGATTCCAGGAGTCTGCATGTCTGAACTGAGCACTGTGTATATGTGACATAGCAGGAGCTCTCAGTAAGCCTTCACCCTGGGGAATAAATGCAGGACAAGGAAGATGAGCTTCATCACACTTGGCTCATTTCAGCAGCTCAGGCTCAGCAGTCACATCTGCTACATGGAACAGCTCCAAGAAGATATCTATCCCTTCACTGAATTTGAATGCAGGCAAAACAACTTGCTGCCTTTTTCTGTGACCTCCCTCTGGCCTTTCCAGTCTTTTTATATATACAGTATAAGAGTGTCAGGCAGGTCTGCCACATTTTAAATATAAGAGTTATGACAGCAGGAAGAAAAACAGCCACTTAGCTGTCACAAGTCTGCAGTTACTCTAGACCCATGAGCCTCTGGCTCCGCTATCTATAGATTCTAGTAACAGGTAGGGCTGCAGTTTGTTCTTTCTTTAAAGGAGAGAATTCACAGATGCAATCATTAGATTAATTATCAATAGATGGCTGCATAAGATCATGACATATGTGAAATTATGCTAAAATCTAGGAATGGATAAATCTGAAACAGTGAAGTAATCAGACATTGCATACAATTAATAGTAGATGTCTGTACAGTGGATTGTTCACACTTGTACAATGAAGGGCATGAGGAATTTGAGGCAGGGTGATTTATATGATAGTATATACAGATAATCAGGTGTTACTGTTAAAAAAAAAAAAAAAAAAACAACTTAGCTGATCATAAATGCTCCCTAGGTTAAGGTTATTTATAAGAAATGACTGACATCTTTAGTAAACCTTTGCAATTTAACCTTTAACCAAACATTTAGCAGACACCAAATTTCCTAGCATGCCTGAAGAACTAGAAGGGTAAGCCCTACACTAAAATAGCACCTTTAAACAGGGTAGGTTTTGTGTTAACAGACAAATATCAGTAAAGTTACTATTAATTTTGAGAGGACAATAGCAAAACCATTAGGAGACTCCCCTACCCCACAGCTAGATACACACTTCCCATAATTATTGTTTATTGTTAGAAAACGAACGATTACGTCCGATCAACGATTATGCACGATTATATTTGAACAATCATACTGTGCACAATTCTGTACATGCAGTAACAATACAATCGTTCAAATATAATCCACCAATAGTGTACACACGCTAGATACAATGATTTGAACGATGCAGGAAGTGACAAATAAAGGAGAAAGTGTATTGCAGAAACATGCATGATCACTGAACGACCGCACACACGATAGATAGCAAACGATTGTCGGCCAATCAGATCCGCCGTGACAGTCGTTCATTTCCAAATGACTCATATAAGACCAGCACTTCCAATTTCAATAACTAGTCAGATGTATGGTAACACATTAGTCCCATGGAATTTATTTCACATAATGTAATCGGTATTTAGAAACTTTTCTGTCTAAAAGGATCAAAATTACACTTTTAGATAACTGCAGACTGCATATTGTATACTGTAAACCTAATCTATAAGATATGCATGTGGAAACCCTGCTCTAAATGGAAGTGCTGTGGATGGATATAGTGCTGCATCATTGTTATCCCATAACATGATGATGAAGTATGTGGGCTTCACTGACAGATCAACAGGAATTTGTGGGACTTAAGCTGACCCCACACATTTTATTCTACAATCATTGTACAATCTAACAACGCAAAGTGTTATGAGGACAAATCTACACAGCCCATACCCTTTGTATGAAATCAGGTGAGCCCCTGTACTACATTGTTAATGGTAGATCTATAGGAATTGCACGTTCAGATCGAATAGTAATTAAACACTATATGTAAAAACTGTAAGTACTTAAGCACTTCTACTGAAATAATGCAGCAATATTTCTTTTTTCAATAGAGGCCATATTTTTGAATTAGAACTAAAATTAGAACTTGAACACAGCTTTGGTGCTAGAACCATCTCTGAATTAAAATCACCTATCTGCCTTAGCCCTAGCATTTGGCTATGACAATGCACTTGACCTTCTGCTTACTAAATCCCTAAATTAAACCTCAATACTGAATCCTCTATCAAATCATGAAACATGTAATGCTTTGTTAAAACTAACCTTAACTATTAAATTAACCTGTCAGAGTAATATTTAAGAACTTATTAATACTATGCATCACAGAGACTCCAATTACCCAAATCAAGAGGCCTGCATAATTCACTAACATTTTCAAAAGAAGGGCTGAAAACAGACCCTTATTCTTTGCACCAAACAGAAACTTAACCTCTTAAAATCTATGACTATCAAAAATAGAGGATAAATTCCAAAAAAGGAAAATGAAGTGAGGCACGTCCTCCCAGTCTGCTGACAACAAATGAAAATGGATGATTATCTCTCTTATAATTTGTGACAACTTTTTTACCGCCTTGCTCATTGGAGGCTCCTGGCTGCTCCTTCTGTGCATGCCCGATCCTAGGATTGCACAAAAGAGCCATTTCCTGCATTGAGGGGAAAAAATGCCAATCTCACCCATGCGAAGTGCGAGATCGGGCGATATAGACAGAACAAAACACTGTTTTTTCTTTAATGATGCATCTTATATAGCTTAGAACTAAGATACCAATTAACAAACACTCATACCACACTTTATTTTGCCAGCTATGTAAGTAGTTTATACTATGTATTTAACACTGCCATTTCCACTATATCTCTTTACATGGTATTTCATCAGCTGTTAGGAAATTGGTAATCACAAAGATTACTGCACATGTTGGCCCCTCTTAAAACAATACAAGCTTTAGGGGAGTGATAAATAAGAGTTTCAACAGCAGTCTATAGATGAGAAAAGGAAAAAATGTCTGGGATGGTAGTAAGATAGTTTACAAAAAAATAATTAGTGATTTATGAGAAAAATGGCTTTTTTGAGAAGATAATCAAGAGGTAAAAACTGAAGTGGTGTTGTAACTCTTGTACTGTTAACATTATTGAAAGCAGAATTTCATTGGTTATTTTATGCCCACCAATGGCTGCCCACTGTACCCTTTATGAGACTGATAGATAGATAGATAGGAAGCCAGTCAGCTTTGTGCAGAAAAGCCATTTAAAGTCCTCTCAGTTGGCCTCAGTTCTTATAAATGCCTGAAACTGTAAAATATATACCTGAATTTTTTGTTACACAATTCTCTTTCTTGTAATGTAGTCATGTACTTTATACCTAAAACACTTCCACATGGGGGAACTGAAGACTATTGATCAGTTCCATGCTGAGAGACTTCACGGGGAAGCAGATAACCCCTCTGGATTCATTGTTGGCAGATACATGGCAATGTGCCAACCCAGAAGGACGCTACTTCAATCTGGCAACAACTACAGGAAATGTAACGGCTTCCGGGGGAAAAAAAATCAAGTCCTTTACTACTATATTTGCAAAAGTGAAGTTCTTTGTTTCCAGTTCTTTCTAGAAGTACAAAAAAAAAAAAAGGAGTAAACTTTTTGACCTCCTAGTGTCCCATTGCTTTAGAGATAGATGTAAAATGAAGAGAATTGCAAAGCATTTCAAACATTTAATGAACAGTTCACATTGAGACCAAATTGTTCATGACACATAATTCCTTTTGATTTCATTATAGAAGCCTGAAGCCTTTACCTCTCATTTTATAATCAGATAAAAATTCATTATTAACAAATACATTCTGTAACCTGAAGTAAAGTGTTAATGTGAGAGAAGTATTCTTACTCTTAGTGTAGTTATTGTGCATGGGTCACGCAGCCTTCCTTCTTCATCTTTCAAGTTATAACCCTCTGGTCTTTTGTCTCGCTCACTGACTTTCCATAGTTTTACAGTTTTATCTGGAAGAGGTATTAAAATGATTACATTCAGTATTAAGTTACACTTCAGTTATAAATGCTTTAAATATGGTGCAAAGTCTTTTTGCACCAACATCGGAGTTTCCTAGAAGGTAGTGTCTCAATTAGGAGTTATGATGTGAAACCACCTAGAGGTGCCATTCTTAACCAAATTTCAATAAAACCCTTCAAAGGTTGCTAGGAGTTCTTTGTGTTATAGCCAACTAACCTCCCATTTCATTGTGCCTGCATAGTTCAAAGGCCAATGCCACTTGGCAGAACAAGAAATATAGCTCTTTTTTTTAGCCGTCTGTAAGGATGATATTTTGACAACTGTAAGGAGGATGGGGGGCAAATTCTACCCACAGAATACGAAAGTAAGGGATGCTTTTCCAACCAACGCCCAATAACTTGGTTTCTAAAGTAATGAAACAAAAAAAGCTGACCTAGAGAAACTCCCTCTTAAAAAAGGACCAGGCTTACTGAATTTAGAACAGATCTGGTGTTTGCTGGCAATACTAAAGCTGCGTACACACTTCCAATTTTTGTCGTTGGAAAGGATCTTTCACGATCCTTTCCAAAGACAAGGGAGTGCACGATGCATGAACGGTGCTGTACATACAGCACCGTTCATGCTATATGGAGAGGGGAGGGGGAGAGCGACGGAGCGGCACCCTGCTGCGCGCTCTCCCCTTCCCTTTCATTAGGATCGGCTGTCGTCCATCGTCCGTGGATCCGTCAGGTCGGTGGTCCGGACGATGGACGACACCGACTGTACACACGGCAGATTTTCGCACGATAATTGGCCGATGCCGATTATCGGGCGATAAAAATCTGACGTGTGTACGTAGCTTAACAGTCCACGGGTTGATTATACCCCATGAAAAACTGCAATGGAATTTTACTCCACAAGTTCATACAATCCACACTATAAACCAACTATATAGACCAAATGTCCCACACAATATATTTTTATAGCCTATCCCCCACATGCTGCTTCTTTTTTTTTTTTTTTAAACTACACCGCTCATCATAAGTGTTCTCACACAAACTTATATTACAACATTACAATAATAAAGAAACAAGTAATTAGGAATATATGACTTGCTGGAGGAGAATTGCCATTTCAGACCTTTAATTATGGGTTCCTTCCATCTGGCCAGTCTTATCTAAACTGATTTCAGATTACAGACACATCATTTTGCCATACACACAGTTTTTTTTCTGTAAACAGAGTTAGATTGTCCCTACAAAGCACTACATGTTTTGCTGAACATACAACATCATAGTCAATCCTTGATTTATCTCCTGCAATGCTTGCCTGAACAAAGACCCTTAAGAGAGCTCGTACAAATGCAATAACACGGTACATTTAAAAAGAACAATTTTACTTCCTGACTGTGCTAAAAATGTCACTCAGATCGTTGAGATAATATCACTGTTAATCAAAAAACTATTTTAAAACTCAATTAACAGAACATTACACCATGTAATTAATCCGTATTCTTTCACCCCCACCACCAACATATTTAAGGGGGCTGTGAATTGTATTAAAATGATAAATTGAAGAGCTGCTAACTCACTTCTAAGAAATGCTAACCTTTTGCTGAAAAGCAATTACATAGGAGCATATGTTTTGGAGATATGTTTAATCCTTTCACTGAGGAAGAACTCTGGCTGCTAGTGTGGGACTACAGGATAAAAGACAAGCTGTGCTCTTATGCTGTGCTCTGAGCTCAAATAAAATGTGCAAGAGTATATGAGGATCAGCAAACTTTTTCTTTAGGAATATACTACATTTATATTTATCAAACTGAGGAGCAAATTCCTAAACCTAACCACTGAAACCTTATAAACCTGGTGACCCCGTTAAGTGATTTCTTTGCTCAGCCACTACATGCTATCAAATATCAATGCTCTGTCACAGTTTCTCAATTGCACTTGTGTTATCACAGTTGGAGTCTAATGGGGTGGCATCTCTGTGATTATTGCAATCTTCATTACTGTCAAGGTAGTAGGCAAGGTAGAAAACCATCCCGATCCCTTTCATTATTTCTCTATTAAGCAGCACAAACTGCAATATTTAAAAAGTAGACATTCCTAGTAACCACAGTTTGAAAAAAAGAATTTATGAGTTGCTTCCAAAATATTCCAAGCTACATTCTGCTAAAATTGTTCTGGTTATAACAAAAATGTGTTCAGTATTCCCATAGGTAAGAGGTATCACTAACAACTACAAAAATACTGATTGAGGAACATGGCAAATTCCATTTACTATAGCAAGGAAAGAAAACATACCATTTGTGGAGAGCAAAAAATATGCAGCATTCTGCTGAGGAAGCCATCTTATTTTGTTTATTTTCTCTTCAATCTCCAAACTTTTCAAGTAATCTAATTCTGGCTCGTGGCTCTGGAAAGTGCTGTAAACATTATACTCTCCTCTTCTGTGAGGCTGGTTTTTGCTCTGCCAAGAACAAAAAACAAAACAAAACACAAATATGTAAGATTCTGGTATTAACGGTAGAAACTACCAAATTTCTCTAAAGGTTTGTGGAGGATCACAATTACCTATACTATCAAAAGTATAGTGAGGCACCCCCTAAATTTACGAAGTTCAGCTGTTGTCATGGAAGGGTTCTGTTATTGCTAGGGAATACAAAGGCATTTCAGACAACGGTCTATTTCCAACTGGTTCCAGCATGACTGTGCCCCTGGGAACAAAACCAGGCCCACACAGACAGTTTGACAAATTGGAGTAGAGGAACTCCTTATCTGCCCAGAGACATGGCCTTAACCTACAGAACACCTCTAAATGCAACACACAGGTTGCAAACCAGGTTGTGTTTGCGAACATGACCTCACAAATTGGGGAGGTGCTGTGGTCAGCTGTAAAAAAAAAAAAAAATATTTAAAGGCAAAACTTTTTTTCTTAATTTTATTTTTTTGGGGAAATTTGTAATTGGGTGCAGCACTAAATTTATTCAACCTTTATTACATTAAACAATACTAAGTCCATGCATTGGGGATTAAGAGTTAAAAACACAGAGAAAACAGTTTCATATCAGAACATCTCTTTAAACCCTCACAGGCATATAAGAACAGAGGACAGTTTATTTATAAGCCTGTTTGCTATTTAGACAGCCACATCTAAAATGATAGCTGCTCCCTCTGCCAAGTATCAAGTTCCACAAGATTAAACAATAGTCATCAGTATTTAAAGCAAACAGAACAAAGTGATTATTGGCAACAAAATTTTGAAGGGATTATCAACTTCTTCCCTTTATATTTGACTTACTAGAATTTTTGTACCTGTCCTCAGTTTGACTAAATGTACACTTCATACCATACCTCACATATATCTTTAGGTGAAATGAAAAAAGTGAACGTGAAACATTTATACAACCAAGTTTACATGCTGCTTCTTGTTATCTTGTGATTTAATATGAAATGCATTAACAAACTGTCAGTTCCTGTGCACAAAAAGACAATGCTCACGGTCAAATCAAATATTTAGGCCCCAGCACAGAACTGCTGAACAGAGCAGTGTGAAAACCTTATATACGCCAAGCTATACAATTAAGGTCACACTGCAGGAAACTCACAACTGTCTAGGGTCTTATGTCAAGTGTGGTTTGCTTATTGATAACCAGGGCAATGAGTGGGACATAAAATTAGGAAGCAGCGTGAAGCTTGTAATGAGAGAATAAAATGAAATTAATTTTGTGGTTGGTAGCCCTTACCTCCTGCTCGCGTTGAAATATTACAACACGGCCCCCCTTGTCTCCAGTGGCAAGAAGTTCTCCTGTGTTGTTGAATTCAACTGTAGAGATAATGTCAGCTGGAGAAAGGGAGAGAGACAAAGACAATTTAAGATAACTGAAAACATCTTCTGTTCCACACATCAACATTTCAAGGAAAAGGTACGGTAATTTTTTAATGCTGATTTTCCCAAAATAAACAGTGTGTGTTAAAATTGTACCGATTCATATTTGCATTAAATGCTCCTTTGATAACAAGGTAGCATTGTGAAGACAGTATTGCAACTTGAAAATCG
Source organism: Pyxicephalus adspersus (assembly GCF_032062135.1). Classification (NCBI taxonomy): domain Eukaryota; kingdom Metazoa; phylum Chordata; class Amphibia; order Anura; family Pyxicephalidae; genus Pyxicephalus; species Pyxicephalus adspersus. The sequence goes on from NC_092859.1 coordinate 67,376,031, forward strand.
TTCGTTACATACAAAACCAATTACGATAAAAACTTCTCAGAGTAAACCACCTCACCAAAACATTCTTCATATTCAAGTGCCTTACAATTTATGATTGAGGAAGATTTTATTGGAATAAGGAACATGAACCATGATTTACATTTACTTCCTATTACAAAGGCTTTGATTTTTGTTGGAGGTGTACAGAAGAAAATTTATGTCAGTCTCAACATTTTGCAGATACTGCTTTTGACCCTTTAGTCCACATGGGCCTTACAAAGTGGAGCTTGGGTGCAAACTAAAAAAAATTTGAAATGAACTATCCCAACACACCTTGTTTATTTCTTTGTGACATTTATGGCACATGGCTGCCCTATCAAAGATCATTAGAATTACCCTAATAGTCCAACTTGACACAATGTCAAAACTGAATATTGTTTTACAATTACAAGTCAAACCATTCTTAACTATAGATATAACAAAGGGTACTGCATAACTATTTCTGTCCCTGACTTGAATTTTTTTGTCATATAAATTACTTTTCTTCATGCTTGTTCAGATCAGAATTTCTGTTCTGGATACTTGTTCCAAAAATCAATGAACTAATAACTGATGCAACTGGATCAAAATAGCAGTAAGGTAACTATCCTGTACAAATAGAAACAGTCAATTTCTCTTAGTATTGGTTTCCTATAACTTCCTATAACTTTATAACTAAAGTGTTCCATAAAACCAAAGAGATCATAGGTTTAATTTACTATGATGCATGAATTGTCCAATACTGCTTTTTTACACATACATTTTTCTAAGTTCCTTGTTTGCACGAGTACTTTACCACCACTAACTGACTTTGTAAACTGCTTCTCCCTCATCACCTCCAAGCTCTGTTGTCCAAAGCACAGCAAAACTACCAAGTCAAATGTAGGCATTTAAACTGCTTGCATGTAAAAATACATTTAACTATGCATTAAATACATATTTGCTTGAACATCTGTCTTGCCACTTTAATATGCTATAAACAGAATTTCCAAACTCTCACAACTTTGTTGCCTTTTTCTGCCTCACCAGCAGTTACCCAAGAAAGCTACGCAAATACTATACCTCCCACTAAATCTCTCACTGTAAGCAAAATAATGGGCAATTGTACATATTGGAATCTCACAAATATCGGAGACTAGCAGTGTGCCCATTCCAGAACTGGAAAGGTTAGGGATTTATTAAACTGTGCTAAAAGATAAGATTTAGGGCCCAACATATGAAAGTAATTTGACCAGAAATACATTGATTATGTTCAGGATGAAGACAGTGGACAGCATATACAGAAGAAATGTGCAAATTGAGAGGTGTAGAGGGTATGGGCAGTACGCAGATGATGAATGCAGGTATATGGCGTTTAAAATCAGAAAAAAAAAATGTATGAGTGTTTAGGCTGATAGCAGTGCAACTTAATTAGATATTTGCAATCACATTACTGTTTATACTTTACAGTAAAAGTTTTAGTAGAGCCAAAAAAGAATTACTCCTTGTATTTTAAAACCAGTCATGGTATTAGCTGTCACTATCAGCTCTGAAGCAGGGTATCCACCCGGATAGGTGAATTATTTCCGATTAGCTTAATTGAGGTTATTCTTTTGTTGCACATTAGAGGTTAACTCCTAGGTAATTAGTCTCCTGATGCTCCTGAGCTTCATCCACTTTCTGAAAATTGGCACTCTGCATGGTAACCAAGCAGAAAAATAATGATGGAGCCGACAATGGCACCAAAGGGTATTTGACTTCTAATTTCTGCAGCACTTTTTATCACCACAACATTCAGGAACAAGATCATTTTTGGTAAGGATTCACACCTATAGGGGTACCTCTACAGTGATCACATTTGGTTCAGTATTGTATTGTTTACAGTAAAATTATTTTTGACACAATTACCATATTTATATATAAAAGTTGATTGAATTCCAAATTTGCTATATTATTAAAAATAGAGATTTGTGGATTAGCCACTAGATGGATTCTACTGTAAGTATTAAAGTAAGGATCCAGCCTCATTTCTCCTAGACCACTTTAGGAAAGTCATGCCCAGGTTGCAGCCGTGTACTGTAAAAATCACATTCCCCCCGCACAGCTTTGTTCTGGTTTTGAACCGAAGGTTTTAAAAACAAGAACACAGAGATAAAACTTACATCATCCTGAACTAATATTTAATTGGTTATATAAGGGTTCAAACCAATGTTAAGTTTGTTTTCTATTTGTTTTGGCTGTTTGAAGTGAGATTTCACCTCACATCTTGTTTAGGAGACAATAGAATTACAATTCACATAATACAATTCACCTTCGCACACATCCAACGTTCTGGCTACCAAATTGAACACCCTGGGTTTCCAATTGGTCCATCATCCCCCCTATTTACCTGACCTGGCCCCTTCGGACTATTATCTGTTCCCGAGTTTGAAGAAACACCTGAAGGGGCAACGTTTTCAGCACATTTCTGATGTCAAAGATGCTGCGGAGAGCTGGTTTGCGGGACAACCAAAGAACTTTTATTTGAACGGTCTAGAAAAGCTGCAACAATGCTGTACCAAGTGCATCAGTCTCGGGGGGGAATATGTTGAATAAATGTGTTATTTCATAACTCTGGCTCTCTTCTTTCTGGGCAAAGCCAGGAATTTCTCAGCACTCCCTCGTATTTCAGGTCTGCTGAATCCAGAAATGACATTAGTTTCATTGAATTGGCACTAGTTTTTGCGATACTAGAATTGGAATAGACAATTTTACCAAAAACAAAGGTTAACACAGCATATTATTTTAAATCCTTTTTTTCGCCGATGTTTTGCATTTTAAATATAGCTTTATTTTAATGAATACATTGCATTAGCTTTATTACCAACATTAGCAGTCAGTTTACTGGCGGATGGCCAGGACACACATATGCAGTTGGACAATAATATTAAATAAAATGTTCCAAGTATTTCTAACAGAAACAGAAGAATGGTGGCTCAGTAAATTAGGGCCAAAGGTTTGCGTGCCAGTCAGGACACTCTGCATACAGTATAGTTGCTCTGGCCAGCCACAAACTGGAACCAGGAATGAGATGGCCTATATCTTGATACTAGATGCAGGATCCATCCCAAACATAACAGGCTAATGTTCTGTGATTTGCAAAGCACTGGTACAGAGTAACTAACAGCAACCTCCGCCCTCCAAAGAAGCTAAGATTAACAAATACCTAGCAATAATGTGGATTCTTGATCAGTCAAAAGTCTAACTTTAATAACCTAAAATAAAATCTTGAATCTTAAAAATACAGAGCAAAAACTGAACATACATGATAAGTGAACATATATGAAGCTATATTTTGTAAGTATCGTATTCCACCAGGATTAGCCTCCTTCCACAAATGGAACTGGAATAAAGAATGGAATGAAATAAAGATCTGTATGGACTTTACAGTACACATGGGTAAACAGTTTATTTCATTCCTAATCAGATACCATGCAGTTTGTAGAACACCCCAAATTTTAGAATGAACGTATTTTCATTCCTATAACAGGTTATAGGAAATTGCGTACCCCGGGATGTGTTATTCCCGACAGAGTTAACACAGAGAATGAAAAAAAAGTATTTCCCATCTGCTCCTACCTTCCACCAAATGGCATGAATGAGAAACAAATGTAGCGTGAAAAGGTTTACACAGTGCGCAGTATATTTTACTATATGCATGCTGGCTTATTTACCAGCTGCAAGTGCAATAATCCACTGTTCCATTACAGCGGCAGAAATAATGATGTGTATTTTACAGTATGCACTTTGTTCCCTCTACAAGTATGCCACTTAATAGGTGAATATTTATCGCGTTGTACCATTATGTTCATTACTACACACCAGAGAAAAGGTTTCTTGAGCAGATACCATCATTGTATGTACACAACACGTGGTTGCCATTAGTAATCTAATCCATGATTTGCAAATTTCCAGTTCTGATCAGAACCATGCAATTTTAGAATATAGGAAAGCGCAATAAACTGTGGCATTCTCAACATACTAGTCAGATCTACATGCATATGTAGCCTAGTGAATCAAAATATTTGCAATTGTAATATTTTCCTAGGGTAACTGACCCTTATTAGCTGTTTTGTTAGCAGTTTATTTTAGACATTTTTAATCACAAAATGGAATAGGTATGAAAACATTCAAATAAAACACACACTGAGCAGGATTTTCTTCTCCATCCATTAGTGTAATCACTCACTGCTGACTGACTTTTATAGCCTGATGATGTCCATAAATAAACATACCTAAACTATGAACACACATAACAAGGAGTCAGTCTGATCCAATTTAGAATCTATAAGAAAGATGCTGACAAAAGATATGGCTAGGAATAATTACACTTGCATGTTAAAGAACAAAAAAACCATCAGGGGTATGTAAAAGCTGCAAAGAACCAAGGTGCATATTGGTCTACAGAGCTACTTTTTCAAAGCCCATGTAGATTTGAGTTTTAGCAATATGTTGGTTACTACTTCACATTGTAATACAACATGCATTTTTGTGTCATTGTGTCAAAACACTTAACAGACATATATATTTTCGTATCCTGCAACAGGTCTTAGTGTGTTGCGATTCCCCCAAAAAGGTGATTTAAAAAAAAAAAAAAAAAAAAAAAAAAAAAAAACATATAGGGGTGTGTGGTCAAGTCAATATTTTACAATTGCACACTGCATGCATTAGAACACCGCAGTTCTAAATGGGCCCTCAGTGAGTTAATAAAATCAATTGGGGGCTATGGGCCACCACTATGCTCCACAAAAAGATCTCCGCTTTGCATTGCCTTCATATGAGAGAGAGAGAGAGAGAGAGAGAGAGAGAGAGAGAGAGGAGGGGAGAGAGGGGAGAGAGGGGAGAGAGGGGAGAGAGAGAGGAAAGGAGAAAGGGGAAATAGGAGAGAGAGAGAGAGAGAGTTTGAAGCCTCCAACACATAGGCATACCCATGCCTATTGTCCTACCATTTTCAAATTTTTGGTTTGTAGTGTTTTTCTATGATATGAAAAGGATGTGGCCAAGCATTTTCATTTGAAGTTCCTCTAAAATGTTATTTCCCAGCATTTGTGTAAACTTTCTACGAACAACCGCTGCCGGATTAAATAAAACAGTTTAATTTAATTTATCAGCATGTCTCCAGGATGAACTCTCTTTATTGTTACCAATAGTGGGATCAGTTTGGCCGCTTTGCTGACAAAGCCAGTTCCTGTTAAAGACAAGCTGGAGAGTGAAAAAAATAATTTTAGATTAAAACAGCTAAAATCTATTTGACAATAACGATCAATCCAGACCCTTTTTACACACAAATACAAGTGTTTAATAGCTAGCTGTTCCTAAAATCTGTACAGAAAGGCTTCTGTGTTTTTAAAGCTTTTCTATTCAAGAACCTTTGTTTTTCAGCCACAAGCTGCTCAGAGGAACAAAGAGCAGTAAAACACACAAATTGTGGTATTAAATCTTGTGCCAAGCTCTCTTACATTATTAGTTCATCCTCAGATTTCTAAATCAATCTTTTTAACCAAAATAGTATTTGTCAGTTTCGTTCGCTGCCCATCACTGTAGCTAACAATACCAGTGAATACTGGGATGTGTAGGCCTATAATTTATTAAAATATGCTTTTTAAATTCTGTTTTAGCAATTCTGCAGGGTGCAAATCAAATATCATTGCGTGTCTTATGCTTTACTTAGAATACCATACCTGGTTTCCATGATGTTTATGGTGTGGGTGGTATCCGAACCTAGAACATTGAATAACATGTATGGAATCTGAAGACCAACTAGATTTAAATATGTTAAAATCTTGTTAAGGAACACATTCAGTCAATCTAGCAAGACATTTTTCAAAAGCCTTCCTTTCACCTTGTCTGGTACAAATAATTGCATGCCAACACAAACCAAGAAGAGGTAGTCACGTAGTGGGTTTAAATTACTCATTTCTTTACTAATGTGACCGCAATAATCAGTGGTAATTTTGTCATATAAAAGCCCTTAAAAGTCAACACATGAAAGCATTCTCGCTCTCTCTCATAGCGGAAATAAGCATTCTGGTTTAACAGCTGACAACAATCAGCATTTCAGAGGCAGAAAGCAAATGGAAGCTGGGAAATTTCTATATGGCCCGTATATTAATAATTTAGAATAATAACCATTTACATCTCTGCTGAGAAAATGCTCGACATCGACAAAAAATGTTTATTTTAAACTAATGATCCTTAGAGACACTTAACCCCTTGTACAGCTAGAGGCCTATCAACCAAGATGAAAAGCCAGGCCTGAATTCATTGTGAAGCAGTATCTCTAGTGTTTCCATAGTGATTGGCCCCCTCTAAGGATGCCGCTTCACCACGCTTTTTAAAGTGTGTCAAAGGCATTCTATGCTTCTATTAAAAAGAAATTAAAAATAAGATTTGATTTCTGCAGGCCAGACATAAATGTGTAATCTGAACATACAATATGACAAACATCTGCTTGTTTTGTGTTGGAATGCAATAACCTGTGGCAGACAAGAGGTGAAAGGAAAAGCTTTCAAATTTCACAGTAGACAGAATGTGTCTTTTAACAAGATTTTAACAATTGTTTGTTATACTAAAATAGAGCACTTTGGTACTTTGCAGCCTCTGCATACCCTAAGGGTTTTTTGGCCTTGAGACTCCATGTATATACTAGCCCATATTACAGTATATAACTTCCTGTTGACATGCATGTACCCAAGTGAAGACTGTAGGACATTTCCCAGGGTGGATTTTCTGAGGCTGAAAATAGTGGACCCCAAATACTTTGTGTCCATCAGAAGCCTTTGTGGTTTTTTGTAAATCTACAAATTTAAAAACAATAAAAATGTGCTTTTGAAAGTTTATCATACATGTGAACCTTATAATGTACATTTTAATCTTAAAAACCCCACATTTGTTACTTTTTTTAATAAATTATATTTTTAGATTTTTTGAGGTCATGAACTAATGAAAGATGGAAAGTCATTAAAGAAACATTATTAACTTCATGTACAATTTGAAGTTAGGATTAAACCAAGATTGGGTGACACACAAAAATCACAAGAGTATTGATCACAATTGATTTCCTTCTTCCACTTAAGGAAATAGTGTGGAAAACAGTTCTGCTGCATTAAGCACAGCAAGTCCTGACATAAACAATGACATTGTAATGTTTCCCCTCAGCAAGTACCCACTGAGAATAATATGGGATTATGGGGAGAAAAAATAAAGCATATAAAAATAATGTACAGACAAAAAAAAGCTTTCTAAGAAAAAAAAATATATTCTCCAGACACAAAATTATTCTAAATCAAGAATAGAAAGATCACTAAATCGCGAATACCTAAACTCCTGTTTCTTAGCAATGCTGTGCTCATTACACACCTTTTGTATTCAGTGTGGTTTTTCCGCAACCTTCACAATTACATGCACATTTTTGAAGTACACATAATGGATTTGATTTACTAGAAAACATTAGATGAAGCTAATTATCCAACAATTTTATGCAATTACCACCCTAAAACAAATGGTCAGAAACTTAGATCTTGCGTTCAGTCAGTAAATCCTTGTCTTTCCTAGACTACACAGATACAAACACACAGTATTATCTGCACTGTATATCTACATGGGATAATACAAACACACAGCATAAATACACTGATCAGCCAAAAAAATGACAGGTAAAAATCAAATCTAAAATGATCTCAAACTGGCACCCTGTCTAGGGGTGGAATATATCTGACAACAAGTAAAGTCAATTCTTGAACGGGATACATTGAATGCAGGAATAAAAAAAAAAAAGTGTGGGAGTAGGGATCTCAGCAGTTTGTGGTGGCTATAAGAGATCAGAGCATCTCCAAAACAGCAGATTTTGTGAGGTGATCCTGTTTTGCAGTGGTTAATAATAGACAGAATTTATAAAGCGCCAACATATTAGGCAACAATGTACATTAAATAGGTGATTGCAATGGACAGACAGATACAAACAATAAAACAAGAGGAGAGAAAACAATTGGTAACACACAGCGCCGTAAAGGCCCGAAATCTTGCAGAGCCCGCAAGATCCCCCTGCTCAAGACAGCACATGTACAGGCCCGTCTGCAGTTTGCCAATGAACATCTGAATGATCCAAAGGAGAACTGGGTGAAAGTGTTGTGGTCAGATGAGACCAAAATTGAGCTTTTTGGCATCAACTCGGCGTCTTTGGAGGAGAAGGAATGCTGCCTATGACCCCAAGAACACCATCCCCACTGTGAAACATGGAGGTGGGCACACTATACTTTGGGGGTGTTTTTCTGTTAAGGGGACAGGACACCTTCATCGCATCGATTGGACAATGGACGGGGCCATGTACCACCAAATCTTGAGTGAGCACCTCCTTCCCTCAGCCAGGACATTGAAAATGGGTCATGAATGGGTATTCCAGCAAGACAATGACCCAAAACACACGGCCAAGGCAACAAAGGAGTGGCTCAAGAAGAAGCACATGAAGGTCCTGGAGTGGCTTTATCCCCTATCAACCAGTCTCCACAGACTGGTATTTCACTAATTACAATGCACATCAAGCTCTGACTTGAGCTTGACTGAGCACTGGGTTTTTGAGGATTCTTTTGTTTTTATTCTGTCTCTCACACCTACAATAAACCTACCATTACAATTATAGACTGGTCATTTCTTTGTCAGAGGTAAAAGACTGCTGAAAAAGTTATTGCTGGCTATGAGAGTCTTGAAACATACAGTGCGCTGCATATAGTGCCACACAGCCACAGACCAGTTGCAGCACCCATGCTGACCCAAGTCCACTGCCATGTGATCCCCTGTCCTATGACAATGTTCAGGTAGTAGAAAGAAAAGGGGATTATTAGTAAGGTGAGTATCAGAGTCTAAGCTATTTTTTGAGTCACCATCACATTGCTAAAAGCTACTGAGAAAAAAAAAGGAATAAGAGCATGTGTCTCTTCTTTTTACCTTAATGAGGACCTAAGCATGATAATTTCGCTTAAAGTATATATTACAAATAAATAATTTCTAAAAAGTCTCAAGTTTCAAAAAAGTCCAACTGCCTTTTTCTTGTTATGAAATCACTATGCTGCATTAGCAAAACCCCCCCCAAAAATAAAATGAACATAAAGATCACTCAGTGATCCCATAGAGCATAACTGGGGAATGTACATAATCATCGATTACACACAGTGGTAATGTGTCATGATATTAACAGTGAGTTAATCCTAGTTATTACCTGTTGTTGGCAAGTATAGGCGTTTCAGAAAAAAAAATAAAAAATGTACCTAGTGAAGGCATCTTCAATTGTCTTATGATATTCGTTCAATGATGTGTAACATTTAAAGTGGCCTTGTAGCTTTTTGGCTTGATTTCGATTGTCTATTTAAAATATACTTTTAATTCTGTATGTCGCTGAAGATATAAAAAGATGGAAGATTATCCATCAGAATATCCATTATTAATATATTAATTCTTTCACAGTTATTTATAAGTGGGAAATAATGAAAAATTTACATAAAAAAAAAAAAATTGGCATAATTTATGTTAAACACATTTAATGGTTAATTTAATAAAAAAAAATGCATTTGAAATAAAGGGAAAGGCTACACAGAACACAACAAATGCTGATAATTAAAATTCAGGCTAATATTCATTTGAAAAACGAATCGAAAAGAAATCCACAACTCATTGAGTCTTGGATTAATTGAGATTGTGACTGGACCATCATAAAATCTTATAACAAAAATGATTAGATCTTACACCTGTGATAACACGTTAATTATGGCAATAAGCATTGGGGCCTAGAGACACTTTCCAAGAACAATCCCTCTCACTCGGAGAGAAAAGGAACAGCTGTTCCGTGGTGTATCAAATCACGGCTCTAGGTAAGATGGCACAATTAGAAATAAGTGATATAGATCATCAATGCTAGAGTGAAACAGCATCTGTGAATATGGGCTCTTATTAAGGGCTGCACCATGGTAATTGTCAGCATTTAGTCAGGCAAGTTGCTGAGCATGCGGGTCTCCTTAGAAAAAGCCTCATGAGCTAGTATTCTCAGATCACCGCTTCTCGCACTTGCAAGAATAGATTATTAGAACTGGCTTCTGTACTAAGCAATTACTACATGTACACTGCTAAGTCATCCCTCTTTCATGAATTCAGAATATTTTTCTGTATACATTACTGTTTATGAAATAATGGTGACTATTAGACCATCTTCAATGGCACAAAAAAAAAAAAAATAAGATTATGGGGGGTAGGGGCGGGGGGAGATCTGGTTTACCTTATGCAGTATTATTGTAGTGGCAAGACACCAATTACAACCATTATCACTGGTACGGGGATTTCTATTGCTGGGAGTAGCCATCTTTGGGAAAAAATGGCACTTCAGGAGAAGTGGTTTCAGTGTTGGCATGGCACCTCTTCAGACCCAAGTATGCCAAGCTGCGTGGCCATTTATCCTTTGGGGTCTATTCACTATTACATAGAGGCACTGCATGGGGGTTCTGGTAGATCAGAGACTTAACAGCAAGCAATGCGGAGCTGCAATATCTAAAGCTAGTAAAGTACTTTCTTGGAATAGACTGCAGAGATGGAGATATAATTCTGCCCCTGTACAAAGCATTGGTCAGACCACATCTGGAATATGCAGTCCAGTTTTGGGCACCAGTTCACAAAAAGGACATTGTGGAAATGGAGAGAGTGCAGAGAAGGTCACTAAATTAATAAAAGCAATGGAGGAGCTAAGTTATGAGGAGAGATTAGCTGAACTGAATCTATTCTTCCTTGAGAAGAGACATTTAAGGGGGGATATGATCACCCTCTTATCTGTTCCCCATTATTCACTTTGAGATCGTTACAAAGAACAAGAGGGCACTCTTTGCGTCTGGAGGAAAAGAAGTTTAACCTCCGGATAAGGAAGGGATTATTCACTGTAAGGTCTGTGAAAATGTGGAATCCGCTCCCTCAGGAAGTAGTTTCAGCAACTACTATAGATTGCTTTAAGAAAAAGCTGGATCTTTTCTACAAGCACAGAATATAACTTGGTATTAAGGATTTAAAGTAAAACTAACAGTGACTGTTGATCCAGGGAACATCTGATTGCCTCATGGAAACAGTAAGGATTTTTTTTCCCCTGTTGAAGCAAATTGTACCAGGGTTTTTTTTGCCCTCCTCTGGACCAACGGTGTCTTATAGGGTTTTATATCTGGGATATGTTTATTTCCCTAGTGGTTGAACTTGATGGACTTATGTCTTTTTTCAACTGAAACTACTATGTAACTATGCATTACTGCAATGTTTGTTACACATTTTCGTGTTATGTGGTGCCATTCACCTAATGCACATGCCAACTGGTTGCAGAACATGTAACATTTTTTGCAATGTATTATAATGCCCAGCAGTGGAGTCAATGGGCCCTCAAAAGAACTTTGTTGTGAAATGTGTCAAACACAATGTGGCTCGGGGTCAAAAAGGACTTATTTAAATGTGTTTTTGGAGTACAAAAAACATTTTCTATGAAATCACCCAAGGATTGAATTGCTATATCCCATTATACCATAGACAGAAGGATACAAAATTATATCAATTCGGGGTTTTTAAGGCATGTATTTTCAAAAGAAAATGTACAATTAAAATCAAATAACTGCTGCCTCCAATGTGTGATTCTCTGTTGCTTCCTTATATCCCAGCACCCAGCGGGGTTTTGGGGACTCGCTAGCGCCGCCACCACATGCACGTAACACTGACAGACATCAGCGTTAAAAATAACATCTGGTGCAGGGGCCATATATATTCTCCAGGTGATACTCCTGAGAAAATGGAAGTAAGAAGGCTGGAATGCATGTTTTTTTTATCTTGGTTATTAGATATTAATTGCAGATTTTCTTTTAAAGTACGATATACATGTTAACTTTTGGACCGATGAACATGCAAATTATTGGAATAATCTATCTATTTGCATTCCTATGCTGCATTGATTACAATGTCCCCCTTTTAATTTATTGGGATTAAATTTAGCATTTGTGTGTACATCAGTATGTTGGTTTTTGGAGCAAAGTGCTAAAAATGAGAAAATTAACGTTCACCCAACCTATCCCAACTGGTTACTCTCTGTTCACATTATCACCTGTTTGAATTAATTCTTCTCTTCTAACCCAACCATAAATTATTACCCTAACTTTTTCTTTTGGGGAAAAAACTGCGCCAGCAGATCATTCTGGGTTTAAAGTATTAGTGGTGCATGCACTGTCTACTGGAGGGCCAGCTCTAGTAGACATTTGGTATTTTTTCGCAGGCCAAACAATTACAGTGTGGGCCAGATTTGGCCCGCGGGGCTGAGTTGACATACCTGCTATAAATTTCTGGCCAGCTAAAAAAGCTAGTTGCCGATACTAATGTTGATCCCATTCTGTTCAGTTTCAGTACTTTTCAAAACACTGAACAGCCAGGAACAAGCAAACCAATAAGGTAAGCCATGGTGAAGGCAAAGCTTTGCATACTATGAAATCAAGTACTTATATCCTTGATAGGAGTATAAAATTTCTTTAATGTTCATGCAATTAAAAAAATCCCCTGCAGAAGAGGGCAGTCACAACATAAAACATAGGTAAGGTTACTATAGTAACAGCTATTATAATGACCAAAAAGGCATAACTTAGCTCCCACTATCAACATTTAACTTCTAAAAAATACAGTATTAGAACAATGAAACTTTCCTTAATCCAATTTTAAAATGTCAACAGTAGTGAGTGACATTTTAATTGCTGCTAATGTATTCTTTTCCAAGCCTGCACAGTGTACAAGTGGAAGGAGTGATCTTTGCTGAATTCAGAACATTTTCCTGACAATGAAATGACAGCTTGACAGCATGCATTGTGTTTAACAGGTTGTGTTTGGGGTTCACAAAAGGAATAGCCTATGATTTTACCTTCTTTTTGGTTCATTTTACATCTTGTCAATGTGCCTATTGACAGATAAATTAGTGCCGTTTTTCAAGAATTACAGGGACTTCATTTGCTTATTTCTCCTTTTTATATGTTATTCTATTGGAAACTTCTAGGTCAGAAATTAGAACTTTTGAACATCTTAAACACTTGTAATCCATGAAAAAAAGCAGCTAAAAAAAATCTTATAAATACGTTTGGCCTTATGAAAAAATTTTGAAATCCTTTTTTGATAATTCAGTCAATAGAAGCCAATTGAAATCTCTCTTTTACTGGTCAGCAAAACCAATTTTGATTTTGTACTTAAAGCAGGACTCCAGCTAAAAAGATGAAAATCAATAGCCATTTTAAATAAACTATTAGCATTTAAAAGATTTGTTTATTATTAAAGTGGCAAAACTACCCTTTTCTCCATGCATATACCTTCAGTGGTGTTTTCATGTACGGACAGTAAAAGCATAGTGATGATCTCATCTCAAATAATTTGCTTTTTCTTAACCTCATGCCACCTGCATTTTAGCTCTTTGCACCGCTTTTTTCACACTCCAGCCCTACTGTACAGGAACTGTAAGATGGTAAATTCAGGTATCTAAATTCCTATTCAGAAATCAATCTGTCTGGTTCCCAGTAGACAGTGGGGGCCCGGGCTGTAGGCTCTAGGAGTGGATAATGTTTACCAATGTATCTTCATCAAGGTGTACCATGCTATGGAACAGTAATACACACCGCAGATGGAAAATGGGTTATATGTAACAGACATCTAATGTATAGTAGGAGGCAATTTCTGATTTTAGAGAAGTGGAGCCCACTAAATAAAAACACAATCTTTGATCTTTGACTACTACTCAAATGGAGACCTTCTACAACACTATTGGTACATACTTTCACAATTGATACATCATAATCAGTGCTCAAGCCAGAAATTTTTTTAAGCTGGGTGGGAAGAAATTTTAGGTGGGTGGCAGCCCCTGTACTGTGACCAAACTCTTTAGTAACCACCCAAAAACAACCGGGTGGGTTCTGAAAAGTGCCGGGTGGTGCGCCCAGCTAAAAGTGCCTGGGGAGAACCCTGATCATAATCAATGATTCAAAAAAATCATTGATACAATAAATTCATTACAACAGATTTTTCTCATTGACGCGTTTCGCTGTGCGGCTTCCTCAGAAGGACTTTAGGATTATCAACAAAATTATGTCAATTTATATTTACAAATTAGATAGAATTCTGAAAAATTAGTTCACCCGTGTTTAAAATATATATCTTTAGTTTGAAGAAAGTTTGGTTATTGTTTTCTACTCCCATCACATTTGTGCAATGACAGACAAGGAAAACATCATACTTATGTTTGGTCTCACAATTCTTTAGGTCACTTCTATCAGAAATAGAGGGACAATAATTTATATCCTTCAAAAGTGACCAACTGGATAATTTTCTCACACAATCACAGTATGCTGTGGATGGGAGTCACCTTCTGATGGTGTTTTATAACACATCTACAGCAATATTGTGTTACACATATTTAAAATACACACAAAATGCACAATATAATTCTAGAAAGACAATAGTAAACTGAATCGCCCATTAGGCAAACTTCACTTTATTTCTTGTAAGGAGATCTGTTACTGGGGTTCCCCCACTTCTATTACTATCTAATTTCTCCTCCTGTGTTTTCATTAAATTAAAAAAGATAAAGAATTTAGCAGCCTACTCAAGAGACATTGGGGAAGGTGGGAACCTAGATACAGAAATCCAGCTGCCAGAGTTCTAAAGATGTACAAGTCAGTGATTTAGTAATCTGCTCCTATTTTATATTTTTTTCTGAGTTACCATGGCTCTTTAAACCTAAAGCTCCCAGACAGATATTGATCTTGCAGATACACTACTAAAACACAGAGTACTGAGGCTTGATTTAGAATTGCTGACCTTGTGTCCCATCCTTGGTTTTCAATTAAATGCGCACTGTGTAATTACAATGGGACAGTTGCCAATGCTCAGTGTGGCAGGGTCTGCACAGCAGAAAGGCAGCATCCTGTGCACCAACAGTAACAATTTCTTAAGTTTTATTCCCGTAAGTCTGCATATAAAAAAATAAAACATTTATGTTCAGCTCTGTTCATAAAGAAATCTGCATTCTCAGGAGAACATGTTCTGCTTGACAAACAAAGCAATGGAAATAAATCAGAAACCCAAGGCTGCTGTAAAAATGGGGCAACAAACTTCCATTTTTGCCCCAGGCTAAACATGATTAGTGGGAAATGGAGTAAGGCGAGGTTGCTCATCCATCCGCACTAAGAAGCCAAAACTTTGCTTGTTTTGGAGAAGCAACTTTTTTTCTATATGCGAAATACATTTTTTCTTATTTACTCGTTTCCAGTGATCAGACTGCAACACTGGAACTGTATTAGCTCAAAAAAAAAAAAAAAAAAAGACATTGCATTGGGCAAAACCCAAAGTGCATGACTGCTGACTGAGATGCTGGCTCCATTCTTCTAGACATAAAAGCATTGTCAGGGGAAGTAAAGTCATCTCTAGGAAATCTGTCCAAAAAAAGTCACACAACCAAAAGTATATGTTAAGGATTATACAATTTAATTGGATCATTAGATCAGTTAAAAGTGCACCTATATTTCAGCAAAGCAATTAATTTGGGAATAAAAGCAGTAAGATTTTTAAATGACAGTTAGGTAAACTGAGGCAAATATGTCACATAGCAGAACTCTCCATGTGAAGAGAAAATATCTAGTGAAGTCAATGATGGATTTTATAGTGGGAGGTGATAAATCTGCACTGAGTGAATGAAGTGGAAGGTCACAGGTCATGTACAGCTGAAGTCTGTTACACTATGATAAGAAGAGGTCTCCCTGGTTTGCACAAGGTAGCATGTATTTGCTCACAGAAATGTCCATCACACATTCTGTTATCCAGTGTGCTTCTGTATGTCAAACACAGTCTTAATATTCTAACTGACCAGACAAGTTATACAGATGGCTTAATATGAACCCTGCACAATATAGATTATTTCACAGCATATGCCTAACATTCAGTCCATTTGTGGGACACTAAATATATAGCGCCATCTATTCCAGTTTATCCTAAAACCATACACTGAAGTAAAAAAATCTTACTTAAAAATACATGCAAATTAACTCTTTTCACCAGTGTTTTTCTACAGGAGATCACTTTGGAGGTGGGGGGGGACTCAGGGAACTGGTACTATTATGACTATATCCATAGGTCGCAGTACAAAAGTGTAGTGGTCAGTTGGAAGAATGCCTCTTTCATTGCTGGCCAAATAGATCATTGAAGTTACTTAAGCAATGAGCAATTTGTCTCTCTCAGGTCAGTTTAGGGACCCCCAACAGCCTCAGAAGGAAACCTGGCTGATAAACACTGCTCTACACTAACTAATATCATTCTAAAACTTGACATCCCAAACAAAAGCTGCTAATGACTCTAACCTTCTGCTGGTCAAAGTGGTTGGAGGTAATGAAGAGGCTGTGTAAAAGGCTGGTACACACACACCAGCACAAGGCCAACCAGTAGGTCATGTGTCCTAGGCTAACAATGCTGCTCACATGAAAAGACTTGTGGTCACCAAAGACAGGAAGTCCCTAACTGGCAGTAACAACAGACCTGCAAAAAGAAAGCAATTTCCCATCATCAATGGAGATTTAAATTTCTTATTTGTACAATTTTCATAATGGCACTAAATCACTTCCCTGCACTCAGCTGGCAAAAGCGATTGCATGAAAAGCACAGAAGGCAGACAGTAATGCAAATTCCTTAAAAGCACACAATTTTCAGCTTCCACAGGCAGATGTTGCAACTAG
This sequence comes from Pyxicephalus adspersus, assembly GCF_032062135.1. Classification (NCBI taxonomy): domain Eukaryota; kingdom Metazoa; phylum Chordata; class Amphibia; order Anura; family Pyxicephalidae; genus Pyxicephalus; species Pyxicephalus adspersus. The sequence goes on from NC_092859.1 coordinate 67,392,824, forward strand.
GGGCGGAATGTGAGTGGATTGTTGCATTATACTATGTAATGCTCAACTGTTTACTGATGTGTGCATCCTTTACTTTATAAAATAATCAGCTGAAAGACCATCAGCAAAGCAAAGAACATGGCCGCCCAAATCCACTCTTCAAGGATTGATGAGGAACCTGAAGTGGACATCATGGACAATATTCTGTATTAGGAAGTTATGTTCTATGCAGATGTGTACATCCTGTAACTCCAAATGATGCATTACAATCTCAACGTATTGTGGCCATTGAAGTCATCCTATTCCTTATTTTCTAGCGAGCAATTAAAACAAGAAAACAGAAGTATGTTGCAAACCAGTGTTTGCGTAGTTATCTCCAGGGCACTCTTTTCCTCTCACAGCTCAGAAACATATATTGGTAGGTACTTTGGCTCCCCCCAAAACTGGTCTTTGATTATGATCGGGATATTAGAACAGTGGTAGGGGGTAAGGGACAGTTCATGAATGCAAAAGTGTCACAGAATTTGTGGAGACTATATAAATGCATATTAAAAATCTGAGTAATTGATATCTTTGTACGCAGGACCTGTAGTATTCAGACTATCACAACCTGAAAACATAACACTTTTATTAGGCTAGACACCTCTATTCCCCACTGTTTTGCATGTGTTGTTTTATGGTTGACGCTATTTGTGAGCTAATATTGGAATCCTGGGAACAAGAAAAATACCCAAAAGCAGAGGCAGATGTTCATTAAACTGAAACCTCACTAACAGAGGGGATTTAATTAGGGAGATCCTCCTAACAAATTACACAAACTAAAGAATAGAACGTTCACTAAATCCAAGCCTGCATTAAAGTCACAAGCAGAAATTGTGCAGGACACCAATATGAAGACAATGAAGAAGGATAATCCTTAGTCTTTATTTGAGGTCAAAGCTCAGAGATCAGGTTGTACACTCTGAACAAAGGGTGATCGTGCTGAGATTTATTTTTACTGCACACCAATTAAAAGAAAGTCCATGTTTCTTCAAATATGATCTTTTTATGCAGATCTGCATAAGCTTTGGTACCAGCAGTGACAAATGGAATCAATGCATGCAAGGAACAGTTTAAGATTAAAAAAAAATGAATAAAAACAAAACCCAAGTGTGATTCAGATCATTATGTGTCCCTACACATAAAACACGTTTGGTACATGTTATCAGATAAAATACTTCTTTTGGCTGTAGCGATAAAGGCAAGCACAACTGACTGACCACAATTGGTCATTGCAATTAAATGCATTGAAATGAAATGTGCAGAAAGATACAAGTTGAATTAGGAAAAAAACAAAACAAAAACTGGTAGACTGTTTTTGCATGCTTTGCACAGCATTTAATAGTTTTTACACACATGCTGTGCCAGCTGTATATCTTACAGCAAACCTAACATGAGATATATGGATTATGTTAGTCATATGCAGCATTTGTTTCCTTCCATTTTTCCAGTTTCATCAAGAAGAGACACCGGTGTAAAAACAAAAAAACAAAAAGAATTCCTACATGTTTGACATGCCATTAGTACATACAGAAACTTTTTTTTTTTTTTTTTTTTTTTTTAAAAATTTTTTTTTTTTTTTTTTTTTTTTTTTAGTAAAGGGGTTAAACAACTAACTTTTTCAGAGGCTGAGCAGGCCAGAAGCATGGCAGATCTCAGTTATGAGAATATTTCTTTGATATATGAGGAAGATACGTTTTTAATTGCAGTGCAAACAAACTAGGATGACTATAGTGACAAGTGAAATTACTGTTACCAACAAAATGTCATTACAGCACAGCTTCCTCTGAACAGATTTTCCAAATATACAATATGCTGTTCTGAGGTGAACAAGAGGTGTGATATGTTATCAGATTGCCAATTCGTTATAAATAGGCACCTAAATGTCATCCATTTAGGGTTTACATAGTGTATATTTTAAATTGTTACAAGCTGTCAACCTAAGAATGAGAAAAAATCTTTTGGGTAATTCAAGTAGTACATTGTATATATATTATACATTTTTCATGACCATTAAACATCTTGTAAAAACATGTATTTTCTTTTAGGTCCAGCAGCCATATGATGTGTCCACCATTGCACAATGGAGTCATCTGTACATTATGCACACACAGCATATAGTACAAATGCAAACAATACAAACACCGAACATTTATAATAAAGCTTTCGAATCTTTGGAATCTAACAGCTTTGCTTTTACTGTAACAGATTTGTAGTCTGAGCTTATTGTGTGCCCAAACTAAAAAGATATGGCTGCCGTCCAGGTTTTTCAAGGGCTTGAAAAATTTGATCTGGATTGTGGCCTGAAGTAAAATCATTAACTCACACAGTCACTGACATTTTAGTCTTAAAGCCTTGTTCTTCAGGAACAGTAAAGATACTTTCAATCTGCTAAAGAAAACAAAGCTTGGTTTTATTAGCAGAAAAAAATGCCTAATCACTAGCCCATAGGTTGTCAGGTCACTATATCATATGCCAGTGAAATATATAGCCTTAGCATGACATATATAAGGTGATGAATGAGTGTCAAACATATTTCACTGGCCCTTTAATCTTCTTATGGAATATAATAATGGATTTTATCATGTGTTTCAATGGTCAAAGAGGGACCTTGTTTAACCTTCTGCCAACTATGTTAACAATATAGTAAAATACATACAAAAGACAATTGTAAATAAAATAATGCTACTACAGCATGACATGCAGAATATTGCAAGGTAGGAAAAACAATACCTATAAAAGACAAAATGATATAGGTCTCTGCTTTTTTATGTATTTATTGCTGTTCAGGCATACACAATATAAAATTGTCAGCTCACTGCTATGGTAGCCCATCTACAAATGTAAAAAAGATGTACCAAAGGAAAATTGTGTCTTGCCCTAAAAAATTAAATCTGAGCAGATATACTTATTCTGGCAAGAACACCTTTTCCTCTCTTTTTCTAGTCTTCCTATTGATGTGTATAGCAGCAAAAGAAAAAAAGGACTAGTCTTTTCCTATTCTTTAGTAATTTTGCTGAAACTTATAAAAAATCTTCTGAATTCTGAATGTAATCCCAGGAAACAAAAGCAAAAAAAAAAAAAACTTTACATTATTTAATGGTTTATTGGTGAACCATTATTTAATGGTTTATTCAACCAACATTTGCTTACAGAATGCAAGTCTTGAAAAAATCATGTCACTAATCATCAGGTAGTCTATGCTCAGCAGTGACAGATGGGGTTCTGAGCACCCCAATTTGTGTGCATCTGACAGATAAAGAATAATTACATATAAATGTGTTTTATAAAGGGCACACCACAGGCAAGTAGCATAAATATATGGTCTTTTAGTCAAAGATAGGTCCTCAAAACAACATGATCTATGGGAACTACATGTGAACCTTCTGCAAATTTTATTTATACTCTGTGTGTAATAGAAAACGCTATAAGGAATTTTATCAGAAATGATAGACTGACTTTAAATTATGTCATAATGCAAGGCTGTGGAACGAATCTAACCAGCATTTGTTTTATTTAAGATTGGACAGCAGTACCAACCATCAGTACAGATAATTATGAGTCGTCATACAGCAGCCGCCTACCCAAGAGTCATCTAGAAAAGACCTTTTGCCTTCCTGCAAGTTGCTACATGAGATCCCTGGAGATTATGTTCTCCCTGATTACTTCCAATGATTTTTATGTACACAGGACAATAAATACAATTTATAGCACAGCAGATGCCAACAGCAAAAGCAATGTTGAATTTCTCTTACATCTTCTACAGAGCCGAAAAAATTAGGACCTTTTTGCAGAGGAAACCCACAGCCTCATGGGATATTTATGTCACATATCTCAGGAGGCTTTCTTTAAACGTAAAGAAAAAGTACTCAATCTCACTCATGCGCAGTGAGATTGGCGCAGCTTTTTTTTACATTTGGAGAAAAACATGTCACCCAATCTCACACCTGTGCAGTGTGAAATAGGCATCATGAAGGAACCGAAAGAAAGCAGATGGCGCTTTTTGACAGAACAAAAATCCCTGGAAAGAAAAGGGAAGCCAAAACAGCATGGTATTCATGTACATTGATTTAGGAATTTTATATTCACATAGCTGAACTACTAGAAGAATACTGTATATTATTTATCCATCTTCCTTTACAATGCATATTATGATTAAACATTTTTGTAGAGTTCATGTATGTTTCTGTGCACTCCTGTGAACAATGCACACAATGTTTCAAAACATGAATCCATGCAAATATTTACTATATTGTAAAAATTAAAGACTAGCCTCTCCGAGTATATAATAAATCTCCAGAATTTACCAGCTACAAGTTATTCATCTTTCAGCTAGTAAATGTATAGGGCACTGACACATTTGTCAATACCATTCATACATAAATCATGCTCTGCAGCTGAAAGATTGTATATTCCTTGTAATTTACTGCTGGTATAATCAAAATATGCGGGTTCTCCCATTCCCTGCATTAGGTGATGATTATTTTTAAAATTAAACATGTGCTGAGGGTAATCTATCAACAATACAATCAACAATACATTATTGGCCACCTATAAACCGCAAAAAACCCTTATTAGCATATATTAGTGACTGGCTGGGTAATGGCCTTTATAGAAGGACACCTCTATATTTGTGTAGCCAAGGAAAAAACAGACATCTTGCCATTCCTATAAAGATTAACAACCAAGCAGTAATTGATTTATATGGCTCTTGCCATTAAAAAAAAAATAGTCCACATTTATCGCGACTTATGGAAAATTATTGCTGTTTACCTCACTGGGTAGACTTCCCCTATAGATCCACTAGAGAGGCTACATTGCCAGGCTGATCATTTCAGCAACAAACTTGCCATCAGATTATGTGTGTATTTCATGAATTGTAGACAAAAAGTCATCCATTTAAAAGACCACCAAAACAGCTGCTGTATCACCATCGTGGATGTGAAGTCATGTACAACAAGTCATGCATGGTAACTGGCCAAAAGAAAAACATATGATTGGTTTGAAAATACAGTCAAAGCTAACGGACTAAGCGAAAATGGTGTTTCGGGGACTCCTTGAGTTCAAAGTTCGACCATTCATATAAAAACTGGTAATTGGATATGGAAGTAGTTTCAAATAGATTTGTCTGCCTAAGCACACCTTACATTTCATACATGATCCACCTTCTTTTTCATATATCCCTGCATCAACCAGTAAGAAAACCCTGGGGGGGTGTATATTATTAAATATACTTTCACCGACCCTTTCATTGTGAAGGGAGTGACATCAGCATCCTAACAAGAGCGGGGGTGGGGGGTGGACTGGAATAAATTAGATCTCAAAGACACATCATGCAGGAACATCTTTTGAATAAAAGCAGAATGAAGAGGATACACGGAAACAATTGCAGACTAAGAAATGATTGCTAGGCTGATAAACATAATGCCTACAGAATGTAGAATACCAATAGAATCCAGGGATAATATTATGAAATTTTTACACTATGGCCACAGTCATTCTAACCAATGGAAAACATTTTGGTCTACATGTACTCTGCAGGTACCCAAGACATGATAATTGCAATAACGCACCTAAATAGTACAAAGATTCTTGAGAAAAATTCAAATTGGAAGAGCAAGACAGCAATGAAGTTGTAAGGTCTCAGCCTGTAAAGCATGAACCAAAGGTGTTTTGTGACTTACTTCTATATTAAATGCGCAATGAAAGAAGAAAACTGACCTACTGTAGATAATCTAGATATTATCTACATTTATCTACATCAATCTAGATAAATATAGATTGATCACATTAGTACATTAAATGTTAGAGTAGACAAGGAGAATGTAAAATAAAGTGTATGACGACTAACACTCCTATGTCAAGGAGTTTTTCTTGACTGTATTGGAATCCAAAGCTTGCTTAAAGTGAACAAATGCAAAACCTACTTGAATGAGTCATATCAGGAGGTAAACTGCCGGTCAAATGCACCTGTCAAGAAATGTCAAATGATTTCAGAAGCATTTCAAAATGATAAAAATATGAATGCCAGCACAAGTCAAAAGCCCAAAGTTACAGGGCAATTGGTGTGAGGCCCAGCACTGTCACACAGTAAGTCAATCCTCAGCTATGTGTAAACTCCAACTAGAGACATTTGAGATTACACAGGGCTTTCTTCCTTCACTCTTGGTGGGTAAATGAAGGCAAAAAATTGAGAAATTAAGAATTAGGAGGGTATGCATTACTGGGGAAGAGTGCAAAAATGTGAACCTTTTCCTTTCATGCATGGGCAAAACACTGGAATTGATCTTACTCAATACAGGTTGTTGTGATATTGGCCAGATTTTATTCTGCAGTGCTACTTCAACTACTTCATCAGCAGGGAAATGACATCCATTTATCTGAGGATACAGAGGAGTACGTACCTTTAGGTATCTACATGTTGGATCCATCTCTACTGTGTATCATCAGATTACTGACATCAAATAATTCCATTGTAAATCAAGATGCAGGAATGGCAGTTTGGCAGCATTTTATTTTTAGTATTCATTGGTACTATTCATTTATTAGTTTAGGTAGTTAGAGTGCAGATTTTATTTACCCACTTTTTAACCTAATTAAAGGCAAAATTACATCCAATTCATTTTTTTCCAAAATGATGACATTTGATAATATTCTACATCGCTTGCTATATTTAGGTTTACAAAGGATCAACTATTTAACTGCACATCAAAATCAACAGCAACAACTGACTGCATCATGTCCACTGGGAGCATGTTACTGAGTAACAAAATAAGGAAATTTGCTTTAATAATTAAAATAAAATACATCCCCCACAGAACCTAGCATTGCTTACCGCCTGCCGACACCAGGGTGAAATGTGAAATTGGTAATTAACCTCATTCCTCACCCCAGTAAAAACATGGCTTAGAGGGGGTCAAAAATCACAGAAACACGCTATTGCACTCTGGGGGATCAGCATGATTAGAGAATGCTGTCATGTGGCTGATTTTAACACTACATTAGCATACACATAAAAGCTTCCAACATACTGCAGTTAGGAAATATTCAGAAAAAAAATAAGCATGTTTCCATAAACTCTTCCTTTGCTAGTCTTTCAACTCCTAACTCCTCAGTTTATGGTTCTGACAACTTTATAAAAAAAAAAAACAAAAAACAAAAAAAAAAAAACAAAAAACTGTGTTTTCTACATTGACTTTTATCGCTGCCAAGAAGAGTAGGGGTTTAACGCCTTGTTCAACAATTGTCAGGGTATATATGAAGGTGGTGTCTGTTTTTTTTACCCCCTTATTCAAATCAGAAGTCCTGTGAAGCAGTACAGTCCACTAATAGAATATGCCATAAATCTAAACGATGTATTTTGGGAGTTATAAATTAGGCACACATTAATTTCTGGGTTATGTTCATACATAGATCATGGATATACACCAAGCCATCTCATCAACACCCCAACCCAACAAGACAGGTGTGAGCCAGAGCTCCTGCCAGACACCTGCTACAGCTCTAAAGAACGGTTGCCACCAATTTGTCCTCCAGTTTCCCTGTCTCCCAAATACCCAAACTTTTCTTCATAGATTAGACTAACACCCATACTCAACCTTCAAATTCTATTTACAACCACTTTATACAGCATGGATTGAAGGACTGCATATGTGTTATACAGCCAGATTAAAGGACTGCGTGGGTGTTAAAAGTTGTGAATATGCCTTACACATGTACTATCCCTAATAGAGCTCACACAGGGAATTTCAAGCAAGGGAGGAAAGTTTGGCAAAAGAGCGCAATAAAGCAAAAGTTACATAAGAGTCTATTTTGTCCATAATGGTCACCAAAGGCAATTTGTGTTGGGGAGTTCAAACCCATAACAGCAAGGTGGGTGGTCAAATGAAGTGTCATACAACACATCTCTGCTGTTTGCTGACCACCACCGTACAGTATATCTGGGGTTGGGATAAGACCAAATATGGGATTCATATTTAACATATTCCATGGTTTGAATATGATATTTTCTTGTATGTTTTACTCATTTATACTGTAGGCCATCTTACCAATGTATTTTATATCATACATATTTGGAAAATTTGTACCAGTGAAAAGTACAATAATGTGGCCTCAATGCTAATAAAATGTACTTGAGCAGGTTTTAAGTATAATTGAAAAATGCAGAAGCCAGAAAGAAAAGTAATATTCATTAAAGCAAAGGTGACTTCCCATGAATTTTATACCTGTTCTGCCGTGAACAAAGAGTTGTAATGCTAGAAGGGGTGTCATGGGATCCCCAAATACTTCCTAGGAAGGTTTAACTGACCGTGGACCATTTCATCTAAAGCAGTGGAATTTAATGATCTGCACTGAATGATTTCCCTGGCCCCATAAACATTAAAGGATCATTTTTCCATGGTGCTCATCATTAGCCATTCCAAAAATGTTTCATAGGAAGTTAGAAGAGGTTCATTTGTCTGAACCATATTATATAGACAAGTAACTATGATAATAGGCTTGTATATTACTGAAAAACATACAGCAGGAAGGCTGGATGGATAATGCACATACTACTACTAGAAATTGTGAAAAGCTTAAGGAAAATGCTAAGTAATTGACAGAATACCTACATTGAAAATATTTTTTCACAACATTTATCAGTTTGTCCAGTCATTTTTCGGAATATGAATTTTTTTGTCTGCAAAATAAGGCCATAATGAGGAGTACCATTTGCATACCTAATTTCAGCTAAAATAGTATTCTTTTTCTGTCTAGCAGTTGGGAGGTAAGTTGGTGACCACAACCTGAAAATGTACCAGATATACAAGCCCAGGGGGAAACGACTATGCTAGAACTGTAATCAGGAGACCCCCTGAGTAAAGTGCCCATTGCCTGCTGCGCTGCCCAAAGTATATAGCAATTAGGCATACTGTTGGACCATATCTCAAAATTCATCCCTTTGGAAGAAGTAAACCATTGTGGGAGCTCAGGCTTCATCTTTTCAGAGAAAGAAGAAACTTTTTGCTGGTATTTACATTACAAATAAGTGTACACCATATCACAGCATGCCACAGACTGGGAAAAGCATTAAACTCTAATCTAAACAAAAGTACATAGACTGCTTACCCAGTACAAACCTAATACCACCTTTCATCCTAGGACTCAACACTCTTTGTATCCCCCCCCCCCCCCCCCCCCATTTTTTTAGCACTGTATTGTATTGGTTGGGTCCACCAAGCAAGAGAAAGAAAAAGAAAAGAGGACTTCCCAGTGCTCACCTCATTTTTGCTGAATGGTAGGTATACGATTCCTGAGTCAGATGGTTTCAAATATGTAGAATTTAACAAAAAAAAAAATCTTGCATTTAAGAATTTGGGGTGCTCATGCAGCAAAATGCATGGGAATGTACCTGGTATAAGCAAAATTTTCCTCTCCACCTCTAATTGTGATTGAGTGCTCAAGAGCCCTAATAAGGACCAAAGTAGCAATGGAATTTACTGGATAAACAAGTACTGCCTGGAGACACCTTTAGGAGGTAACCTCAAAGACAGAACTAAAACATATAATCCCCAATTACACAGATTCTCTTTTCTCCAAGCAGTGTGATATACAGTATGGAAATGTAAAAACATACATGTACACAATACTAATGGTCACATACATATTTAATAAAGAAACACTACTAGATGTTTCATTAACAATTAAAGTGGCACTGTAAAGGCTTTCAAAAGGGAATACTTCTTTTCCAGATTCCAAATTATTCTACATTTATTACATTTTGCACAAAGAATCATTACCAGCATATTTTGCAAAATTAAAACTATTTGAAATGGAAAGTATGAAGTGAAAGAATTTTTATTACCACCAAGTAATGACATTTTTTTGTGCCTCAGTATTGACCATAGAAATAATAAAGGGTACAATAGGAGCAATAAATGCTGCTATAAAGAAGAACAAAAACATTCAAAAGGCTCGTACCCTTCCTAATTTAATTGGAACCTAGGAACAGACCATGGATACATATCATTAGTGAGATGTCGAAGAAGATAGTTATAAATTAATCCTTGTATCATAGATAGTACGGAAGCCTTGAAATTGTTTCGTGTCCCTGTCAAGGTACCCCCAATCCTCTGCTCACCAATGATCACCCTCTGCTCCCAACTCCAGCTCAGTTGATACAAAATACATGAGGCTCTCAGTGCTGGGAAGAATGTTACCTTCTCCCATGTGTCGGTGTTTGGGTCTAATTGCCAGGCCACAGCACTATCACATGAGTGAAGAACACTTCTCCCTCTAAGGCAGGGGTGTCAAACCCTGGCCCACAGGCCAAATCTGGCCCTCGATGTTCTTTTGTTTGCCCCCCCAAAGAGTTCTGAAAATGAATTGCATCTTGCCTGCCCGTCCACCACTACGTAATGCAGCGAGTGATGCCGCTACTAAACTCCCAGCATCATTTGTGTCTATAGACGCAAGTTATGCAAGGAATTGTAGTCTCGGCATCACTCGCAACTATGGAACAGCTCTCTGCCTATGCATAGCTCTACATTCGGCTGTTCCTGTCTTCTTCTGTGGTCTTCTGTTTAATAATAATAGTCACTTTCAGCACAGGAGAGGTTTATCTACAAGTGTGGAAAAAAGAATATATTTAATGAGAAGGAAAACTTCCTCAATTTTTTTCAATAAATTTGGCCCGCAACTTAGTCTAAATTTTTAATTTCAGCCCTCTGTGTATTTGAGTTTGACCCCCCTGCTCTAAGGTATTACAACAGACAGCCAACACTGGGTATTTTGTTACAGGTAGCAAACAAAAATTGTGGTGGTTCTTCTGCTGGTCGAATATAAATATAACTTTTCAATGGCAGAAGTGACAGCTAATCACTGGAAAAGTAAGGTAAGTAAAGGTAAAACTGCTAAGTCTGGAAAAAGGTGTTGCTTGATGGGATACATGTGCCATAACATAAAGAAATAAACATTTATGCATTTTAACCATAAAATCTAGTTATCTTATTGTGTTAGCAAATAATGACAGAAGAAATTACACATTCTACATTATTGTTATATGAGACACACTACAGGGGGTTAGACAGTCATTTCAGGAGGAGGCTAAAGATATTCATTTGGGTACCACATATTCAGTAATTAGAAATACTTTCTATAACAATAGGAACCTCCTGCTTATATGAATAATGTATAGGTAGAAAACCTATTTTAGATTTCAGGTTGTGTCACGGCTGATTTTTTATAAGGCAAGATTATGCCTGAAATTCAGAAGCAGGAGGAATAGTAAATGGTTTTCAATGAGCCTGAGGGCTGCACAAATACAATTCATGAAAAAATTCACACTGAATACCAGTATCTAGGCCAGGGATACAAAATAAAAAAATAAATACAAAAAAGAAACCACAGGCAGAGTAATAAGTACAAGAGAACCTCAATTGCTGCAACAGTACCGCCTGGAAAAGGTCATTTGTGACTATGGCACTGCTAAACCATGGTAAATATTAAGCAGTAATAACTGCACTGTGTAAAGAAAATAAAACCGCCATGTTTTATCCATATTTACCAGCCTCCTACATGGTCAGAATGGAAAACATCACAGACATGCTCGACCGTGTATTTTTCATGCCTAGCTAGTAATTGTTTCTCAAAATTTTTCACAATCAATATGAGACCGTGACAAAGTAACTCAAACAACAAGGACAGTTCAGTAACAACATCTTACTGAGGGATAATGTAATGACGCAAATTAAACGTAAATGTCAGCTGAAACAGTGCTTTGCCCTGTAAAGCCAGGTGTTTTACACTGCAAGTCATTTCGAAATCAACTCAAACCATTTATCTCCACTTAACAGAACATTCCTAAGCAGCCAATCTCATCTCTTTTTATTACCCTGCAAGCATAAAAACTGCAAAGCAGAAAATATGGTCACAATGAAATTTGTGGAAAAAGATGCATCTTTTGATGAAAATGGGAGTAGAAAGGCTGTATGAAGACAATATGCCCACTTCTGCTGTGGCCACATTTGTGGTGGATTCTCTCTAGATGAACAAACTTTCCTATGAAAAAATATATGCAATATATGCAATAACTACTTTCCCTACAGAAGGGTAAATTCACATAGAAACCGACACCTCTAGGTTTGGGAAATGTGCATTTGAATTCCTACTGCTATCTGTATACTTATTAAAGCATATTTGTAAAATTTATCAAGACTAAAGCCACCTACACAACAAAGGCAAAAAATTTATATATATATATATATATATATATTTAGAAAATGGCTCTGAACAAAAAAATATCTTTGAAGTTGAGTGTTTGTCTTAGCATCTGGTGGAAGCCATCATTCCCTGACACCACCAATGTCCCTACATTAGTAATAAAGCCCAAGTCAGTGCTCATACAAGTCTTGTTTGGATCATTTTTATTCAAGGAGCTGTATTTGTATTACATATTTTTGTCAAGTGGGCAAAAAAAAATGTCAGTGTCCAAAAGGTTAGTTTTTCCAGAGAATAAAAGCTATATACAGACAGTCCCTGAACTAAGGACATCCGATGGGGCTTGGACAAAGGGGGAGGGTTTCCATGACTTGCAGAAGAAATCTTTTGTTAAACACAGCTGAGACAGCTCTTCCACAAGCTCTTTCAACTTTAATGACCAAAGACAAACTCTGCAATTGTTTCTTTTTGCATATCATAGCAGAGCTTGCTCCAGAAGTTAATAAATGTCCTAGGCTCTATAAAGTTTTTTTTTTTTTTTTTTTTTGCTTTGTGAATAACTTGCAGTGAAGATTTTATATAGTAACCGACACCTCACTGCCTAATATGTTGAGAAACATCTCTCCCAATTGCATTTATTAAAATAATGTACCTGTTCTTACATATAAATTCAACTTAAGAACAAACCTACAGTCCCCATCTTGTATGTAACCCGGGGACTGCCTGTTATTGGCAATGGTGCCACAAATAACATTGGATTGTTTAATATCCAAGCCATCCAAACCTTAAGGACCTAACTGGCTTGCTTTGTACAAAAGCTCTGTTCTTTCTGCAGATTATACAATAAAAGACTGTTAGAGAACACATTGTCGGCACATTTTGTTGTATTATCTCAAGTAAAGCAAATACTAAAAACCATTAAATTAACATGTTGCTTCCGGAATAATAGAAAATTTACTTACACAGGTTATAAGTCATAAAGCTGGAGTTATACTAGAAATAGAAATTTATATATATTTTTTTATTTTCTTACATGCACACAAAAACACAGGTAGTCTTTTGGGACATGTCAGTCTTAGCATAAGGCATAAAACCAATTTGTTCTTCCTCAGAGCAGCAGGATAGGCAGATGCTATGATCAGGTGCGATGCACTTAACATCTGGAATAGAACTGTGCAAGCCATATCTTTTAAAATGAAGGTCTGCCTGGCACAATGGTACCGCTGGGAGTAGAAAGACAAAAAAAATAAATAAAGTTTGTTACCATATGGGACTGGTGTTCTGATTCACTGCATAATATTTGTTTGGATTTGAACAGTCCAGTTGAAACAACTTAAATACATTTTTAAACCTGAAAATAGAAGGGTTTGCTCCCTTCTTGTCTTATCGATGCACTTCTGCAAGGTTTTATACCGGTATTAGTGTGAGTAAAGCTGTATCGACTACCCGCTGATCCCTCCAGTTTCTGCTCTAGACCATTTTAATAGATGACTATCAATTCCCAATGCTACAGGAATGTTTCCCATCTTCTGCAGCATTTATATACAATTTTGCTTTTATTCAATTTACTGCAATGTTCTCTGCAGCTTGACAGACAGCTGACCTGATCATTTGGCAGCTATAACTGGGGCTTTACAGGATCTACTGGCAGATAATACGGGGGGACTGATGCATAAATGCTTGTGAAACTGCATCTTATAGGACTTTTTTTTTTTTTAAACCACCCATAATTTAAAAAAAATATATAACTATTATAGCATCCCTTAAAGCTTTCCACTGACATTGGCTGGACAGTAGCAATACAACCTGACCACAAAACGACCCCTCACCTGAGAGTCACCAATATAGCAACTTAAGGGAACAATAAGCTATCAGCTGAACCATTTCAAGCCAGCAGATTGTGTTTTCACTGACAGAGAATTCCATGTCATTAGCTGCTTTCAAATGGTACCAGATAGCTTAGCCATCATGTGATCCGCTAAAATCACTGGTACCTAACAAAGGTCACCAGATGTCCAAGCATATCTTAGGCTGTAAACTTTTAATTAAAAGGTGAAATGCTCATCAGTATACTTTCAACCCACACTGACTCTTTAGCAGTAAAAGGACTAAAGGACATACCTCAGGTCCTACTGACTTCCTCTGCTATAAATTTATATTCCATTTCTATACATTCTATGTATAGAAAAGATGCGGTCATCAGTCTTTTTGCAGTGATCAGAGTTACTGTTTGCCTTCTGTGCTTGTTAAAACAGCCTTTATTACAAGTCAATTTATTCTGACGAAGCCTTTGTTGTCCTTAACCGGTCAAATAACACCTTACTCAACTTTCTTTCCACAGGGCATCTTTCTATACAGATATCAAAGCATCATTATTTAATCAAATCATAAATTAACAATGCATTTGTACATACGACTAACACAGCACATGAATCAGTGTCTATTTTAGCCTCCTGTAATGCCTGCAAAGAAGCGGTAAGACCTAAAGAGGGGGTCAGCTCACTGAGCCACTAAGCCATTTGGTGTGATGCCATTCCTTAAGTGAATGCCTGGCAGGGGCAGCTACTAGATTAGCATATGTCATTCAGTTGCACAGTGCCTTAAAGGGGATCTAGGACCTAACCAGGCTGTTTAGCACCGATGTCTGGATCACAACACTGCCAAAACAGAATTACAAATCAGCCTAAATGTACCATGGAAGGAGGTTGTACCATTTTATTCACAAAAGGCACCTGGTCTTCCAAGGAAATAAATACACAGATCGGAGGTACACATTTTGTACAGAGCAAAAACAATTTATGAGCCTGACGCAAAGTTTTGACAGAGAATTTGTGAAAGCATTACTTATTTAGCATATCATTTTCCCCCAGGCACAATAGAGGTTAGATGAATATTTACAATCATATATATATATACTGGTCATTAGTGAATTCACATTCTCATGACAGTTCAGGAGAAATTAGAATGGCTGCTCTGTAAAGGAAAAAGAGAGATGGCATTCTATGAATTTTTATGAGTCGTCCACAATCCTTGAGGCAATGGCACGCCAAAGACTTTATAAATGTATGTGCTTACATAGGCCTTATGGCAAACCATATCTATATTGGGACAATATGTTCAAAAACTGCAAAGCATTTTTCCTTAACAAAAGGTCTTTAGGACACATCCTCTAGAGCATCTACTATGCCTGAAACTGTAATATTTACCTAAATAAAAGGCTATTGGTAACACCAGCTAGCAAGAGGCTGAAAAAAAATGCTGCAGTCCAATTTACCATATGGCCAAACTACAGATACTAGTTCTGTTTGAATTAGCAGATTAAAAACAAACAAAAAAAAACAATGTTTATTTTTATTTGCATATACTTTTGTACAATCTCTACCCCTTTCGTCTTTTTTTTTCTCTTCAAAGTAGTTTGCACTACTGGTCCGCTTATTATACATGGCTACAGTTAACTACTTTTCATTATTGGTGTGATATCTACAGAACTAGAATTGTGAAAATCAACAAAAACTACAGGAAAAAAAATGGGAGTTTTGGTTTTGACAATTTAAGCATACCTAAACTCTGAGTCTCACTTTACATAAAAGAGTAGAGAACCCTTTTGTGTGGGGTAATTTTTTTTTTTTTAAGGTGCAACACTGCACAATTCTTCGGCTCCCAGGCGGTCGAGAATGAATGCCTGAGCATCTTGGGCGTGCGCAGAAGGAGCCTTTTTGCTCAAAGAGAAAAATTTGCCAATCTCACGCATGCGCAGTGAGATCGTCAATTTTTTTTCCCATCTTACATCACCCGATCTCACGCCTGGGTCGTGTGATGTAGAATGAAGAACCCGAAAGAGAAGACAAAGATGGTGGCGCTCCGGGTCGACGCAGGACCTAATGCTGGACACCCCCCCGAGGGATTTCACTGCCCTGCAGGATTGAAGGTATGTTTTTGTTTTTTTTTTGTTTTTTTAGTATAGTTCCTCCAACAGACATCCTGACATTTTCTCACATAGAGCCCTTTCGGTTTCACAGGGGTGCTTTGATGTTTGCTAAAGGATGACAAGCATCCAAATCATAGTGTTGTACAGAAGACATGTTGCATAGAGTAATAAAGACTCACCTATTTATTTGAATTGCGGCTCAAAACAAATATACACATGTAGCGGCCAGCAGATGGGAGGCATGCGCTTGATCCAACATTCCTTAGGTGGGACAGATGCAGGAGCCAAGTTAGCCCTGAAGTTTTTTGGGCAGAAACAACAAATACTTATTAAACAAAATACTTCCAATGGTATATTTACCAGACCAAAAATTGTAACTTTAGGATTTACATATGACATATGTAGCTCAACGGTTGTTGCCAGGGATACCTGGCAATCCTGGCTTTCCATACCGGTGCAAGGACTGAATTAACTCCTGTGCGGGAATTACATCATCCTGGCCAATCAAGATGGCTGAAGATCAGAATGTGAAAAAATAAAAGAAGATGGCAGCGACCACAACTGAACAGGGAAGGACAAGTATCCCTAGGGTTTAGTTATGCTTTACACTGGCCCCAGTAAGCGGATTAAGACAAATTATTTGACTCTGACAGAAGTGCTTTCAATGGGTAGCCTTTGTCCATGTTAAAAAAGCTTTATCCCAAAAAGGAAAATGGCTGTTGCTATAGCTGCTTAAAAGGGCTAGAGGCAATTAAGACTTTATTACTTTTGAAAAGTCCATCCAAATCTACTACACCCTCTAACTTGACCATCAACAAGTTGACAATGCTGCTGCCTGAAGGTGGATACACAGTTTATCCATGAACACATGGGAGCAAGTGTGACCACCCTAAGACATGAGTTGTTACTGGCTGGATGAACCAACAACAAAACCACCAGCAATTATAGCCATGAAGTAGTGTATCAAGCTGCAGCTAACTAGGAGAGTGGAAACATTCTTTCCATAACCACTAAGGGTGATTGCATATCAAGATAGAATGAAGAGAAGGGCAGTTAACAAAACAGGAGTGACGTTTAAATGGCATATCTATTTAATGTACAGTGCTGCTGGTAATAATATCTCTTGGTTTGTAGGTAAATGGGAGAGGAGGGGATGAGGAGGTCAGACAGTTAGGAAGACACAGTTGTGTAGAAGGTGTCCCATTCTTCCCAAATCCAGTGAAATTTATCTAGCTTACCCTGAAAAAGGGCTGCAAGATACTCCATTATATGTATACTGTACAAGTATTGTACTCATTTGTAGTAGTATAGGTTTAGGAGACTTAATAGATGGGTCATTTTATCTAAAGGGTCGTGGACATGAGTGACATCTTGGATAATACCATTGACTTCTGACAAGTAGTTTTGAGAAAGTGGACATTCCCAATAGATGTGTTCGAGGAACCTCAAGAGGCATTGCAATGCCAGCAACTAGGAAAGGTTGTGGGGAAGAGGCAGTGAAGAACCTCAGGGGTGTGGTACCAACAAAATAGTATTTTGTAGGAGGTCTTCTTGCAAGCTGTGCAAATGGAGCACTCATGCACAGCTTGTTAGGTATCAAACAACACTTCAAGTGATAATTCAAGGCCTATGACCCTGCTGCAGGCCGGAATATATAGGAATTTATCTGCGGACGGACTATTGGCACTGTGCAGGAGCTTATAAATGTCTGAGATAAATCCTCTGGGCTGTCTACACAGAATCTTCCAAATGTTGTGCGACAGGGGAACACAGAGGAGGAGTGTAAGGATAGTGCAAAATGTCCGATTTGTAGCTAAGCATAAAAAGAGGAAGAAGTTAGTTCATATTTGTTTCTGAGTTCAGCAAATTAGTTGATTCTCCTTTTTACAGGGTGAAGTATGTGACAAGCGAAAGCTTTCCTTCCAGGGACCAGACATTTGAGAGGTAAGGATTTTCAGGGATAAATGCGTAAGTATGATTGAAGTTTGAGTTGAGTTTGAATTTGAGTTTTTCTAGTGAATATCATGGCTGAAACAAGATCGCTATTAAGGGAGGCTAGAGGAGAGGCCCACAGAAGTTAATTAGGGCGAGCTGGAGCAAGACAATATTTCTCGATCCTTGTCCAAAAACTTGGTTGATGTAGGGAAGACCAATATGGCAAACACCTTAAGTGAGCTGCTAGATAATATTCATTCAGATCAGGGACTCCCATACTGCCTAGGCCTCGGTGTACACATCAAGTCTTCGCCAATCTGTGACATTTGTATGTCCAGATAAAATTTTAAGAATTACATTTAAAAATTTTTTTAGAACTCCCTTCACCATGACTCCCTTAATATCATGATTGGATCATATGGAAGCCACTAGGGGTTCAATGGAGAGTACAAATAAAAACAGGGAGATAGAAATGGGACCTACCAGGGATGTCCTGATAGGGAAGGAGGAGGTTTAACAAATGAAGAGGGGTAAGTATAAAAAGAGCAAAAATGGGATCAATTATGCCAAAGGGTTTGAGAATAGTGAACATGAAGGGCCAGCTAAGGCAATCAACTGCCTTTTCGGCATCCAGACATAGCACTAGTGAGTCAGTCTTGCGCCTATCGAAGATGTCTATTAGATTAATGACCCATCTAGTATTGTCCCTAGCATGTCTAAATAGGATAAATCCACTCTGGACTTTGTGAATCAGGGAAGGAAGAAGTCTGGATAGGCAATCTTTGAGAAGGTCTTTAGATCTATATTCAATATAGGTCGATAGTTGGAATGGTCCATTGGCTCATTAGCACTGGAGCTTTCTGTAAACATCTTACTCCTACAATTGTCTTATAACTGAAATGTTTGATAAAATCATATTTTCTCCACTTCCACCTGATACAGCCCATTACTCAAACACATACCTTCTCACCTTTGGGAAGAATGTCTTCAACTTTTATTACCACCTACCTATCGTCCCTGATATGTATCTGGGGTATAACAACCAATAGTAAGGAGGATATTACAATATAGATATACATCATGCCATAAACTGCTTTTAGAACACAATGTTCTCATTCAATAATCTTGAAAAATCTATATAACTAGTCTCTACAAATATACATACATAATATTTATTATTATTTTTATTAATAACTTTTTTTTAACTTCATCATAACTTTGATGTTCCGTTATTTGATTAATGCATTTCAACATCAACCACTTATGACACTTTGTATATGTATACCTAAAATAATATGTCTCATCTTCACAACAATTTTGATGTTCTGGTATTTAAATACCGTATTTTTTACATCAACCATTTATGACACTGTATATATCTATGTATTTTCTGTATTTAACATGCCAATTAACGATCTCTATACATACCCCTGAGGAAGCCGTCAAGGGTGAAACGCGTCGGGCCAAGAGACGTTAAGCTTCTACTTTTTGAACCCTCTAATTTTATATCCAGTCAGGAAATCACATTGTCTAGTCTATTGGTCTGATCACACCCATGAAAATAATGGGTCCTCAAGACCCACTCTACCTCTGTATATTTTAAAAAATGGTTTGTGACAAATTATTGCACTATAAGCTCACGCTGTCAACAAAAACCCAGCTTTACTCCTCTCTTTTCTTGTACATATACCTACTTTATCAAACAATGGGGTGGCATTAACCAAGCTGTACCAGGGGCTATTACTTTATTGTCTTTATTTGTAGTTTAAACCTTGCAGTCAGCACCCTTCTCCCTCTTGCCAAACTCATTACAATCTTTTTAAAATCCACAAACATTTCCTTAAAAAGCTTCAAAACTGCTGTTTAATGTAAAAAAAAAAAAAAAAAAAAAAAAAGACAAATGGATTGCAAAAATTTGTTACACACTTATACATGTCTTTGCAAACAAGGATCAACATGAGAAAACCCCAAATGCTACACAGAGCCAGTGCTTTTAATGCACCCAATAATAAATGTGAACATGGAAAATGCCACAACATATTTTAAATCAATGATAAAGAACATGTTTGTCTAGTAAGGCTTCCTTAAGAAAAATTAAAAAGGTGTGCAATAGTAATCATACGGAAACATGCTGTATTTTTACATCTGTTCTCTTTGTTCAAAAGCAGAGAAAAGAAACATCTGATCTAGTTGTAAAAAAGCAAAAGATCTTTTCTAATGTTCAGCAGGACTTGTGATGTTCATAAGTGACAAAGATGACATCACATTATGATTTCAGCACCAGTAAATGTATGGCTAAAACAGATGAACAGACCTTTCACTGATGACAAGCAATAAAAGATTTGCTTCTTTTTGTCCCAGTGGGTTGATGGTAGTTTATTGTTGGCGTAGGCAACATTCTATTAAATATAAAGAGAAAAAACGAAACAGCTCATTGGTGCAAGAAAATGTCATGCGCTTCGAAGGTAGACAGTCCCCATTATTCAGTTATCAACCCTTTGCCAGAAATTAGATCACAGGACCACTACTCAAAAAGGGAGCAAAGCTTTGCTATTAATGTATTATATTTTCTATCATCATAGTCATGCATATGATCTTTTTATCTGCAAATAAAGTCCACAGGAGTGAACACCATGTTCAACTCTAGAGCACAGAAGGAAATTACTGAGAAGTCAGAATGTCAGGCCATGAGTTTTATGATTCTTTATTTAAGCAGAATACGCTCACGATGCCTTCTTCAAAATTTATTGACACAGCAGTTAACTATCTTGAGATTGCTTTAGAAACGCTTTCATTGTGGCCTAAGGCAAGTGCCCGACTTCACTTCATTTTCATTTCACAATCAGGAGTAACAATATCTGCCTCCAACATGATTTTCCAAACAGGGCAGGGGCAACGTTAGCCTGAAATTGCACAGAATGAATCAAAGGTTTGTGTCCTGAGGCACTGAAATCAGACACATTAAATTGGCAGACCAATAGTGAGCACTGAGTTTAAGAATTTCACAGTAGCTGGCAACTGAAATATTTATATGATGTATACCACCGGCACAAGACATGGCAATCCCCAAATTGTCTCAGCTTCAAAAATATGTAAAATATGTATACATCTTCTAAACTCAAATATAACAGCTACACTGGCTCTTTTCATTAGCCTAATATAATCACTAAAATTGCTAGTACAACAACCCTGACCTCCACAGAAAACCAAGCTTTAATAGCTACATACTTAGATTTGTAGATTGGTGGCGTGCAAAGAGGAATATAGATTTATTAATAAATAATGATGCCAACTAGTTTTCCAATAACATTAACAGAAAACATATACTATTTTCTCTACTGGATATGTAATATAAACAGAGCACAACATAATTAAACCGTGTTGTAAAAATTGCTGCATGTTGCCTAAAGGCACAAATCAGACTTTTTTGCTTTATAACCTAGGATGCAAAAATTATAGCTGGGTTCCGATTTTACACCTTTATACAACTATTTCTGCAAAAAAAAAAAAAAAAATGGAACAAGAACAAAACACCAGCAGAGTAACACTGGTAAACTCCTAATGAATATAAAAACAAACTTTACTTATATTAAACCTTTGTTTAGGCCATGATTTTTATCATCATCTCGTTAATATATAGTATAGACATATTACACAGCACACTAGGTTTAATATAAAAATACACTTAAACAACTGTAGAACCTTATATCACTATTATATGCCATGAATTATATAGGTAATGCATCTAAAGTTTTAAAAATACTGCACTTTCAAGTACAGTATAAGTAAACTTGTGCCAATCTACAGCAACTACAATTTTTATTGTAAAAATCTTTTACCGCTTATATTTAAAAATTCCTACTTTAAATTTGATTCTAGTGCCCAGGATTAGAATTGGTCATCAACTGCAGATTGGAGGAAGCCCCTCTGCTCCCAATGAGACTGAAACCTTAGTTTGTAGGAATGCACAAGGCAGGGGCAGAAAGGGGGATCTGTCAGATATTTGTTAACACCTTTAAGAATGTGAAGACACCAGAATCCACATGAGAGTAAGAGGTAGATGTTGGCCCTGGATGATAGCTAAACAAAGATGTTCCTATCATTCCGTAGATTAAAACTTTATCAGGCATAGTGGTAATATAAACCTTTAAGTGTTATTCATGCACATACCTTTGCATACACTTAGCATGCATGTACTGAACCAGAACATTATATCTTTTGCAAGGTCTGCTTAAAAAGTACATGCTTTCTTTATAACAAGCATGTAATGAAAACATCTAAAGCAAGGTATATACAGTGATTCAGACAATTAAGCATTGATATTACCATTGAATTTGAATACTGTAAAAGAATACAATCAAGTTATTAACTGTTCCAGTCACTAAAAAAAAAATCTTCACTTGGTCTATGAAGAAATGGTTCCATTTCACAGTACACTGCTGTCCATGGTGCTGAAGGATATGGTATGGGCCTGTACTCTGGGAACTATACAAATCTATAAACACAATATTGACAGCGTTTACAACTTAATGCAGACAAGTATATAAACAATGCACATGCCGATAATCTGATTATCTAGATGGAATTGTATTTACATTTTTTAATGAATTCACAACTGTAGTCATTGGCATTTTTAAAGAACGTTTAAGATCCCTAGGGGTCTAATTTCATACAAATTCTCATTCAAAAAGCAGTACAATTTTTTGCATGGAAATTTAATTTTTAATTGTAGGCTATAATTCTTAGGCTTAATAAATGTAATAAACTTTAAATAAAACACAAAAATCTGTTTAAAAAAAAAAACGCAGATCTTGCCGCCTGCACCGAAGTCACCTGGAGATCGTCGCTGCATAAGCCAGCTGGAGATCGAGGAGGAAGGATGTGTCCCTAGGACCTGCGGGGACCAGCAGGATGACAGGGGATGACAAGGGAGCAAGATAAATGTTTTTTTTTTTTTTTTTTTTTTAGTTAACCTCGATAACGGTGCAT
Organism: Pyxicephalus adspersus; assembly: GCF_032062135.1. Taxonomy (NCBI): domain Eukaryota; kingdom Metazoa; phylum Chordata; class Amphibia; order Anura; family Pyxicephalidae; genus Pyxicephalus; species Pyxicephalus adspersus. The sequence continues at coordinate 67,415,892 of NC_092859.1, forward strand.
TTCTCTCTGGTTTTATATGTCTAAAAGTGATACATTGTTTTTCATGAAAATTTATTTTACAGTATAATATAAATAGTATGAGTATAATAAAGTTTGAAACACAAAATCATTTAAAAACAATAAACTGAATAAAATAAAAAAATCTTTATATTAAAAAAAAAAATAAAAAAAAAATACGTATTATACATACTGTAAAATAAATGTTCTTGAAAACAATGTACTGCTTTTACACATAAAATCCAATGTATTGCATTCAATACAGTTATTTTGTATTGAATGCAATACAATGGAGTTTGAATTTCCCGCCCCGCCCGGCCGTGCACACGCACCACGGCCATCATCGGAGCAGAAGCAGGAAGAAGAAAGAAGATAGAAGACTGAGATCGTGGCGCTGGATGCCACGGGACCCCAGCAGATCAGGTAAGCGCTCTATTTACTAACCTTCCCTAGGTGTTCCAACCCCGAGAGTGGCTCGGGGTTACCACTTGTAGGAACTTTTTTCTACCCCGAGTCACTTTCGGGGGTTACCACTAGGGATGTTAAAAGCTACCCCGAGTGTGACTCCGGAATACCGCTGGGGGGTTAAAGTAGCTTTATTTTTATTATTCTATAATGACAAAAATGTGTTCTTTTTTTTTTTGCTTACTTCCTATCTGGTAAAACCTTAGTGACACCAGTCACCTAGGACAGACACCAAGAGGAAAGCCCTGTACAAAAGTCAAGATGGATGTTTCCAGTGGCATACAGTTAGATCCACAAATATTTGGACAGAGAACTTTTTTTCTAATTTTGGTTCTGTACATTACCACAAATAATTTTAAATGAAACAACTCAGATGCGGTTGAACTGCAGACTTTCAGCTTTGATTCAGTGGGTTGAACAAAAAGATTGCATAGTTGCTCACATTGTTATGCAATCTTTATGTTCAACCCACTGAATCAAAGCTGAAAGTCTGCAGTTCAACTGCATCTGAGTTGTTTCATTTAAAATTAAATTGTAATGTACAGAACTAAAATTAAAAACAAGTTGTCTCTGTCCAAATATTTATGAACCCAAGTGCAGAAGCGCTGTGCACATTGCCGTTCCGTTATATAGAGACAAGAGGGGGAGGACGAGTGAGCAGCACCCCATTGTGTTTTCCTCCATAGGAGTGCACAGAGTACACACCTGATTAGTTGACCATCAATCCACCATGGCAGATTGTTGAAAGACAGGGGGTCAGAGGGACAACTGTACACATCAGATTTTCACCTAAAACAAGCACAATCATTAGCCATCTGATGTGCGTACAAAGCTTAAGCTCTGGACAGCATTAAAGAATAAATCAAGGTTTTAGCCCTTCCCGGCGTTATCCAAAATCACTATTTTCGGCTTAAGACATACCCTAAAACTTTAAATATTTGGTTATTTAATCTGTTTTGGGTATAATATATATTAATTGGTGTTAAGAGTTTTCAAAGCTAGAAATTGTTTTTCAGTAATCTGTAAAAGCATATTACGCATATCAACATAATACAACAAAGTTTACTATTTTACCACCCTGCTTTCTGCAAATGTAAGAATAACTACAGACTATTGACTAAATAACTAAATTTAAAACAATGTTAAAAATATGATAAAGGAAGAGAAATAGTCACAACTACCTCAAAAATCGGTGCTCAATTAAAATACAATATACATTCTCTAAATCTAGAGGGGGTTAAAAGTGCCATCTGTCAGTCCTTGATGAATAGTAAACTGAGCCACAAAAAGGTGACCAAGGTTAAATTCCAGGTATTAAAAGTATTCGCCAGAACAGTAAAAAGGAAGATGATACTTTACTTTTTTTTAAACATTTACAGACGTAAACTGCATTTTAAGTGTATGTTTAAATACAAAACTACTGTTAGGTTTAGATGGAGAAGGGTTAAAAACTCAATATGTATTTTTTTGCTTTGTGTTCTACAGGGGAGATTAATCAAAAGGAAGTGTAATTTCTTTGTTAGAAAACACGTGTCCCCCCTATGAAATTTCCCCTCATCAAATTTATGTTCAGAATTCTCATGGAATTTTATTCCATAGATAATGGTCAAAAGGCCAAATAGAAGGGTGAATCTCTCCAGTGGGAGCAGAGACAGTACTAAAAGCTTGTCATACCCTTTCTACCCTATCCAAAACAAAAACAAAAAAATAAAAATGTTACTTATTGATATATTTTATTATATTGGTAAAATGCACAGTTCATTCTTTTTTAAACAATACAGGTTAAAAAACAAACAAAAAATAATGGCACAGACCCCCCCCCCCCCATTTTCACCTGAACAAACATACCATTACAGAACAGAGATTGTAGAAAAATTCCTTTATGCTTTGTATTAGCACCCGACCTGGTAATCCACACACCTTTTGAGGTGGCAGACACTGTCTGCCAACTCTAAATATGTATATAAAAAAAAAAGAAAAAAAAAAAAAACCAAGACGAGGGTAGAGAGTAGATATTTTTTTATCAATTAAATTAATTTTTTTCTTGTCAGTGAGTCCATTCTTTGCTACCTTGCAGAGCTAGAAGTACCACCACTAACCAACCCATTCTTTCCACTGAGATCTGTGGTGATGTACAGCCCACCAGGAGGAACGTGAGAGGATTCATGGGGAGCAGTTAGCTCTGCAAGAGAACATACATGCCAACTGCCGTTGAGGTAAGTATTCATCCATTTCTATTACAGGGAGCAGATTTTGGACCATTTTAGAAAGGAGACAGGGTCACTTCATAGTGTATTTCGTGTGTCTCATACAGTTCTTCTAGCCCTGTTGTACATTAAATTAAGAGGTCCTAAAATTTAGAAAAAACAAATTCAGAAGTAGTTCCAACAATTGGCATACTGTAGTCATTTCCAAAAATAGAAAGGTTTTTCAATGTATGTAATAAAAGTGCTCTTAAATAAAAAATGATCTGTTTTGTGGATGCAGAATATGGCAGCACAAGTACACAGTCCACAGCCTTCACTCTCTGATTCCAACATCAACAGTCACATTAAAGCTTTTAGGGCAGGTTGGGATCTATAAAACAGAAATTAGTAGACACTTTTGTACAACTGGCTTTGTGTTTAAGGGGCAGCAAAGACTCTTAACACAGATACTTTCACAAGGTGGCACATTTTAGGATACCCAGATAACTAGAGGGCCACTCCACTAGAAACTGCCTAGATTGAAAATTGTAAATGCTGAGCAGATAGGCTGTGTTCTCCCATCAAGTTCAAGTTTAGAGTTTTTACCAAAGTGTTTATATAGTATTTCATATCCTCAAAATTAATTTTAGAGGTTATTTGATAACATGGCACCTCTTTCAACCAGTGTGATAAAACTGGTATGAGTTGAAGGTTCATTTGAACAACAGATGTAGGAGAAGTGACTATAGTAAAAACTGAGTGTGCCACAGAACAAACACTTCTATATAGTGTCACAATGTGTAATAAAGAATGTATTGTCCTTTATCTTCACACTCTACTTAACTGCCAGGTTGCACACTATAGGAAAGCAATGTTATTAGAACAGCACTATTAAAAATGAAAAGACAAGACTATTCCTTAGAAAGTCTGGATACTCTGAGCTAAGAGAACTATTATCATTACCAATTATCTTAGTCATTACATTATGAATTAATAGCACAATAGGGCTGAGAATAAGGCAGCTTATAAATCTAACTTGCATGCACAGGCCCAATATGCATAAGACACCTTCATTAAAAAACAGTTAAACGCCAACAGCTACTTTTTTATGTTTATCCTTCCCTGAAGCGTCTCTGCCTTTAATGCTTTCCCATTCCATTCTCACCAGGGAGCCATCATGTTCAGCTATCAAAATTTCTCATGTTTAGCCTCAACATATGCAAGGACAACGCCATATTAAGCTATGTGAATAAGCACGTTTAATTTCTGTAAAAATGGCTACAATTTTTACCAGTCATGATTCAAAAGCAAAATTTCTGCCCCAATAAATTCAGATTACATTGATTTTGACTTGAACCACAAGTACAATTTTTTTTCGTCCTTAAATATTCATTTAATTCACTAACTAAATGCCAAAATCTATACAGTAACTTGGGGAAAAAACAATACTGTATATGACTTTTTTAATTAACAGTACATAGTAAGCATGATGCTAAACATTTAGTCTTTCGATATATTGTAAAGTGGACTATGTACCTGCCCATGCAAATTATCCCACATACATGCTTGCAGCTTCCCATCTGACAGATCTCACGCATGCAGATTCGGCACACTTCTTTTGGATTATATGTTACCATGGTGTTGGGAAATCTACGACCCTGCAGTCTTTTGGGATCCATGATGTGTAGCCCAGGGGGAGAGGAGAGGCGAGAGAGAGAGAGGGAGAGAGAGAGAGGGAGAGGGAGAGAGAGAGGGAGAGAGAGAGAACCCCTAACCCACCCCCCCCCAGAATAGGAAATATGTACACAAATGGACTTGAAAACAGGAAAACAAATATCCTATGCTTGTCACTGGATATGCCAGTACTCCCGGGGTTAGTGCCCTGTAATGAGTCTTGCAATTAAGACCAGGCATTTCCAAAAAAAAATGGATTCCCTTTAGAAACTGAGGGTACTATATTGAATACCTACCCTGATTTCTGATGTTTTAGGTAGTATATTTCCTATTGAGCTCAGCGTTCCTTCAAAGCCTGCCCTTTCTTTATCAGGATGTAGTCATGGGTACAGGAATCTGTCCTACCATGCACAAGTATAAGTATATGACAGGAGAGGGCATCAGCTCAAAAACAGACCTTTGTGTGTTATTACACAGACAGCTACGGACTATGGTGAACTCACATCCTCGTTGTCTTTTACACAGAAAAAACTCTATGTAATTTTGTAATAGATTCATCAAAACCTGACGACAAGTCAAAATTAGGAAATATGAATACTTAACATGAAATGGCAAAAATGTGGATATGCTTTATTGTTTGCTATTTAAATGAGCTGTGCACAAAGCTTAAAGCCCACAGTAATTAGGCTAGCCATGGATAATTGTTTTGATGCAATGTGACCATTCAGGGGATGTTCATTAATGAAAATTCCATTGTCAGGATGAAAGACTTCAGATCAATGGGTGATTTGCATTCTATTAGAGCATTCTCGCAGAATAAGCCTTCAGGCCAACAAGTTGTTGAACTCTGACAGCTGGCATTGTCTGCCCACAGAGGACAGGAAGCTGAACCTTTGTACAATGGAATGAAAATCTAAAAACAGCCAGCCTGGCATAGGGTAAGCATGCTCCTATCATGAGACCACACAAACTCCACAAGACTGCTGTATTTACATGTGCAAAGCTTTCAGCCCTGGATGCTAATACAAGATGACTGCAGCGGCATGTCTCCTCTCTAGAGTAATAAACCAAAATTCACTGGCAAATGCAAACAGAAGATTTGTGTAGGGTATTAAAGAAGCTGCTAGTGGAATTAGTGGAAACAATTAGGTGTCCTTAAAATTGGCAAAAAGTCAAAAAGAGGTCTTTGAATGATGGAATTCTGTATACAGTTTGTGCACAGAACTACTTTAAAAAAATGTAATTTCTGACGCTTTGCTCACCTCTATTTCAACAATTATTCTCCTTAATCCTCTTTCACTGATCATGTGACAACAAGCCACGGCACTAAATGGTCAGGAAGTAGAGAGTGACCACAGAAAGTAAGGGGAACCCAGCGAGCAATACAAAATGCAACAGGTAGTACAGGATTGTCCGATGATGCCAACTGAAATCCTTGACAAGATACAACTCTCCCTTTAGCAATAATTACCCTTTAATCGTTAAATTGTATAAAAGAAGATAAACAGAAGATAGGGTTTTTATGTATTAAAAGCAAAAGAATCATGCATTGCCTTGCACTAATACAGCAGCAATGGCAACGTAACAAGTAACTGTGAAAATGTTTATAGTAAGTTTATCTCATGCACAAGTCTCAAAATGACCTTTGAACAACAATTCCATTTAAGCACGCATACTTTATTTTGGTTATTACAAAATTATCCCTACTAAAAGGGACTGTGAAAGTTCTTAGAATACCCCTTGCTTTATCTGAATGCAGGCATTTTGAGCAGGCCAAAGCTTTGGCACAGTGTGAATTCCCAAACAAAGTATATATTTACCTACTAGCTATGGAACATGTGCATACAGTGAATAGTGCATGAGCGGCCTATGCCATTTCAATCAGTGCTGTCCAAGGTGCTGACAAGGGAGCATGGACTTCCTGGCAAGACACCTGCACAACCAAACCTTTCTGCTATCTCAGGAAATGCATATTTCTGTAACAGTAATAACCTTCTTGACGTTTTGTATACAAGGATACTAATTCAAGGTTACTATTTCAAAGGTTAATTAAACGACATTGCAATCAGGGCCTTTTCGCTTTTTATATTCTTCTGCTGCTGCTCCCTGCTTATTTGTGCGTGCCAGACACAAAAATTCCCCAGACACGTTTATGAGGAGTCTTCAGCCAGAGCTTGGGCAATGCTTAAGCCTTGGGGGCACCAGATCACAGAATGTAATTAGATGAGCACCCCCAATGTTTCTCCCACCGACTACATCATTTTTATGAATATATGATTTTGATGGTTACCACCTTATGGTCATTATGTAGCCTTATTGTACCAGGGACTGGTATGCCCATTTCACTGTCATTTACTTTTCAAGCTATTGGCACAAGTATAGAACATTTCTACTTTTAGAATGGATTGCCAAATAGCAGAAATTAGACCTGGTTAGAGATTGTGAAATATAAAAAACAGGAATGAAAAGAAAAAACACAGTACCAGTCTCATTAGCTTCAGTAAATTGGTGAGTGGAAACGTGTTCCTACAAACAGCTTGGGTGTGAATTTCTATTATTTGAATTTGGCTTACTAACACGTGGCTTGGCTTTTCTACTGATCCTCTTCTGCACACAAAGAGATCTCAGTAATAACAAACTGATCTACTGCATGATATTCTTATATCTATTGCAGCACTTGCAATAGACAATTTCACCTTCTGGAGGACTACAATAAAATACAATATCATAAATAACATTACATCATGCAGGTTTGTTGCACATTTGTAGCTCTGTGGGGGTTTTCCTGCATTAAACATGACTATAAAACAGGTTTTTGCACCAACAAGCAAGCACAGACATGACATATAAAGGCAGCAGCATTCCTTGTGCAACCTGTTCTATAGAAGTAGAGCACTCTCTCAGTTCCCAGGGCACCGATCACAGCACTCACAACATACTGCAGTTCTTACAGGCTTGCTTAGCACTCAGAGGGAACATTTAATGAACGGATATATGGTCATCAGCTGAGTGTTGCGGTGGAATACATAAAAAGAGACACAATTATAGTAAATTCCTAGACAGTGCTTTTTCCCCTGGAGCCACACCCATGATGGAAATATCTCAACCAAATTGGAGTTCATACAATATTAAAAAAATGATAAGCCTCCTTTAGATCAGTATGTATGTGTATATACAGTTATCTTGTTACAATTCTTGCAAAGAGTGCTGTAGTCAAAATGTCTGACTTCTCAGTCTCTCATGGCAGGCAACCCTCCCAACGCTCTTGTAAGTCAGATACCATAAAATATTTGCCTAGACTTTAGGTTACATGAGCGAGGTTTGCACTGTAACAAAGAAAGATTTTTTTTTTCTGGATGTGATTTGATAATGCCGACAGGTTCCCCAGTAAATCAGGTCTATGATAAATCCTTTTTTAGATGGCCTAGGTATAGTGAGAGATTTTAATTATGTAATATGTATATTTTCCCTCTTGTGCAGCCTACAGCATAGTCACAAATTGCAACATTTTTTACAATCATTAAGAGTACAGAATATTACTACATGGCATCCTTGGTGACTTCAATATAAGGACATAATGGTTAAAGTCTGTGGGTGAGGGTGGGGTAGTTTGGGAGAGAGGGAGGCATCAAAACGCAAGTCATTTTAAGCTCCAGCTCCCATTCAACAGCATTTTTTATGCATCTGAGTTCAGTGTCATTAGGCCTTGCCATAAAGACATTTCACAGGAGACAAAAAAAGAAAGCAGAATGCTGGCTATACTGCAATGGAATTTGCCCGGATACTCTACATATGAAGATGGAGGGTGGAGTAATCATGTGGACTGTGGGCAGTTGTCCTTGCATCCATCTGTTCACCACACCCTAGAAAATGCCAAGACAGAGGATTGGACCCTATGGGGAAATAAATTATTCCCTAGCACCAGCAATGTAGAGGGCAAAGGCTAATGACAAGGGACAAACGCTGCCTTCATTATAATAATGCAACTTGTTATTAGTAGTGCAGCTGATTAACATTTACAGCTCCTTTTTGTAAACCAATCTTTCCTGGCAACCTAGAATATACCACTAAGAAAAGAAAAGGCTGCTTTTGTAAGAAGCAAAATTGGAGATTTTAATTTGTAAACTTTAATTATATCTCAAGGTCAGAAAGAAACCAGTTTATTCTTTAGAGGTACACCTGCTTCTCTATACAAAAGGTCAGAGCATCCTCCAAGCTCTGTGGAGGAGCACTTCAAGCACTACCATCTCTGCCCTCTTGTCTCCCTTCAATATAAAAGGCATTCAAGCAGAGAATACTCATGGCTATAATTAGATACACCTGGCCTAGGAGGCCCTGTGAGCAGCTCACCCTATACATACTCCAAGTGGAAGAGTAGTACAGAACCCTTTCCTCTCCTCACGCCCACATAAGGGTCTCCTTTTTACCTGCTGATTATGGATATTCATCACCAATTTGTAAACATTTCTGCTTGTTGTTTAACATCTTCTGTCCTCCCACCCCCTAAACAAAGCCTATAAGAGACTAGATACCACCCTATAACCTCAAGCGTTCCACCAGATATTCCATAACAGGGTGCAAAATCTCACTCTTGCATAATAAATTACAAAATGAATGCGTAATAAACTGTACTTACAGATGCAGGTTACTGAAAATAATTTTAATTACTTCACCAAGGGATTAACCCTCAGGTTGTACCACTTGCTTTAATGATGCTGATGTAGTTCGCACATGGGATCCATGATAAAGGTGCATCAATCATGGAGGTGAAGGGACATTATTTACTACAACACTATACAGTCTAGTCTTGGTCCCACTGATTATGAAAGTTTCAGGATGAGGAGCTTGTGTATGATGAACAGCCATAACTGATGTGTTGTGTAAAGGTTTAATGGTTACCCTAGGAATTGGCATCTCATTATAAATTCTCACAGAAACTAAGCACCACCCTGAACCCCTGCCCATAGCGGTCATAATACTGTGCCACAGCTCATACCTGCAAACAGATTAGTGCCTAGGCATCAATCAAGGAAAAAGCCAAACCCATGCAGTTATATGACCATCCCTCATGTACAGAGGTAGTAGAGATTACCACCAATTGTATCATGGACCCCACAGGGATGGAGCTATTAGAACATTTCTAGAAACAGCCATGCCAAGGCTGCATTTCTGGGCTCAGCCTAGAGGAGCAGAGAACTCACATTTTAGGATTATGGTATGAGCAGACACACTTACAGACTCCCCCCCCCCAGTGCACATATGTAGAAGTGACCAGCCTGAGCTACCCTATGACATGTAAGATTTCCTACCTAGCAAGCATGGAAGCACCGAAGGTGTGATCCATGTAGAAATGACTGGCCTGTTCTCTACTAGACCATATAGCAATAAATGATAAATAAATCTGACCCCAATCTATATGACTTCCCACCCATCAATAAATGTAACCCCCCAATATAGAAATGACAGGCCCGTTCCCCAGGCCATGTATGGTTTTACACCCAGAAAACATGGAACCAATGGAGGTGTAAGGCCTCCATGTAGAAGGGCCATGTGTGATCCCTACCCAATACACATGAAAGCAATGAAGATATCCCCATGCAGCCCGATGAAGGTGTGACCCCTGAGATGCAGGAAGCAGCTCTGCGTTGCCAAGGTGATGGAGGATGGGGGTGCACAGGAATGCTCTCTCTGCACACTTACCTTCTGTTGCATAGCTGTGATCGCGCAGAAAACTATTGTTAATTTTGCGGGTATCAATGTCCTCCTCCATTGACAGCCTGTTGACTTTTCTGTATAGGTAAAGAAATCAAACAAGTATCCATGATCCCTAGAGCAAGCCTTTAGCAGAGGTGGCGAGCGAGCTGCCCCGAGCACTCCATGGCACTGCCAATGTAAAAGGACAGAGTGGAAAAACTATAAAAAGGTGGAGGGGGAGCAAGCGATGGCTACCGGGAGGAAATCTGCAGAGCTTCTAGTACATGCTGATCCTCCTCCAGGCCCAACAGGTCGGCGGCGTCAGGTGTGCAGGGAGGGCGATCGCTGCGATGCTTCTCCGGGTGCTGGTAGGGCAGAGGAGGAGGGGGAGCCGATATTGCAGAGGTGTCTGCTAATGCTGCAGATCGTACACGGCTATTACCATCAGGAGAGTGTGTGTGCGCTGATCCTGGTGGGGGTGGTGCTGGAGGACTCTGCTGGAAGCTGGATTTAGTTGAGCCGCTGTGTTTGCAGTTTTTTTTAGCCCGAGATCTGCAGCTCTCCTGGATGTGTTCGGGTCACTTTCCAAAGCCGGCACCCAGCCTGGCTGTCCCGGGTGATCAGAGCGGCTATCCGCAGGATGATGGCACTGGGCTGAGATGTGCACCGTAGGCAGCGATCGGTGCTGATGGTGCCCCTGCCGCCTCTAGCTGTTGCTGCTGCCTGGATACAGTAAGATGCTGCATTTGGTGCAGGCTCCTCCCCCACTGCCCGTCTCTGTGCAACTGCGTCAGCATAGCCTGTCCTCTCCCAGGATTGCTGCAGTGTGGGGGCTGACACATCCAGCAGCAACCTCTTCCACCCCCTCACCCAACCTGGCACACATAACTACTGATCCACCCAGGCCACAGAAAGGAGATCTCATGCTGAGACACAAGGCAGCTAACACAGCCATATTATAGCAGCACCTGATCTGTATACATAATACACATTTGACTGGCAGTGCTGGGAACTGCTGTATCATGGCCACATCTATGGACCATGCTAGGAGACTGCAGGACTGGAAGCTGGACATCCTCAACCATCCATTGCAGATCTCATCAGGCCTGACAACTTTAGAAATCTCTTGCATGATGTGGAATACTTAATGAAGATGAAGTATAGGCAACATTAAAGTGGAACTAAAACTGAACTTTTATAATTGCCTGATCAGTCAGGTCATTATTGCAGTGAAACAAAGACATGGAATGTCCCTTCTGCATCGTGTCGTCTTACTTCCCCCATTTCTCCAGGTTAGTCGTCAAACATGACCTGAGCATGCGCAGTGCCATCTTTGGTTGCCTAAGAAACCCGGCAAACCAAGCTTCCTTTGCGTGCGCAGAGTAAAAATTAATTTTTGCGCACCTGCGCAACATTTACATCATTCCAGCACAGCCAATAAAGATAGTAGAAGATCTTCTCTAGGAAGATGGCGGAGTTCTGTAATGGACTGAGGATAGGAGAGTTGGGTGGTTTTAGTTCCACTTTAAGACAATGTTACATAGTTACAGAGTTAGTTAGATGGAAAAAAAACATAAGTCCATCAAGTTCAACTACTAGGGAAATAAACATATCCCAGATAAAAACCCTATATGTAATTCTTAGTGTCAGGTTTTACTGAGGACAGTGTCCCCAATGGGCACACACAAAGAGCACCGGTAAGTGGTGTCACAGGACTAAAAGAAAGGTGAAGCAAGATCCAACATCTTTTTTAGCTGTCTCCAGAAGAGGGAAAACTTCCAATGAGGTAAATTAAGTACCTTAAGTAGACATTTTTTAAAGATTTTCTGTCAATTCCTTTTGGCTCTATATGGTGGGAAGTGAGGAGAAATCTCTCCAATAAATCACATTTGGCAAATAAAATATACTCTGAACCAGACTCTCCTGTACTGCACACTATCAATACCCTAAGGCAGGGGTGTCAAACTCAAAATACACAGTGGGCCAAAATTAAAAAGTGGCAGGCCAAACTTTAAATTGAAATAGCACCCTACTACAATTCCCTGAATCAAGAAAACAGTCCAATGCGGTGCTTAATGTTATGAGTAGCTGGAACTCTCTCTTCACTGACATAGCACCGCTACTACAATTCACTGCGTCTATAAAACAGTCTAATGCGGGGCCATGCAAAGGTAGGGAGGCCACTGGTCTATAGACCCGAGTGATGCCGGGAATTGTAGTAGAGGCGCTATTTCAATGTGGAGGCAGGCCAGCTGCAATTCATATTTAGGATTCCTTTGGGGGCCAGATAAAAGGACATTGAGGGCCAGATTTGGCCCGCGGGACGGAGTTTGACACCCCCCTGCCCCAAGGGGTCTATTTACTAAAGGGAGTCACTCAGTGCTAATTATTACTCTGTAAGGGATAGGTCACTTTGCAAACGGTCACTAAGGACAGTATAACAAATCACATAAATAAAAACGATTTGTTGCAATGCAAAACACCAGAGACAAGGTTGTACCCAGGGTCAAGCTAAAAGGAGGAAACAGCCTCATTGACCCTCATAGCTGGCCCAAGAAAGAAGTTACAGCCTAATGTTTTAAAAATGTAATACAACCAATATTTCAGACCCTAGAAATCCTTTTCACTTTACAATTCTCTAAATGATAAACCTGAAAGAAAGAAATGAAACCTCATATCAATGGTTCAGGCTGGAGTTGGTGATGTAAGGTTGGTCTATGTATATGATTATGTATATATTCTAAATATGAAAATGGGTTCACTGTCCTCAAATGGCCCCCACAGTCACCAGATCCCCATCCAATACAGTACCTTTGGGATAGTGGTGGCATGGAAGATTTGTATCATGGACGTGCAGCTGACTATCTGCAGCAACTGCATGATACCATGCTAAAATGGAACAAAATCCCAGAGGAATGTTTCCAGCACCTTGTTGACTTAAACTATTAAAGAATTATGACAGTTTGGAAGGCAAAAGTGAGTCCAAGTTGACACTTGCAAGGCATACCTTATAAAGTGGCCAGTGAGTGTTTACACAAATTTTTAATAATATATACAAACATACCACCGTTATATGCTTTTCTCTAAAGCCAAGTATTTTAAAAACTATGCTATTGTGATGGTTGATTTATGATTTTGTGCTGTAAGGTGTTACTAGCATATTATAGTGCCATTTGTTTTGAGTACCATACACAAGAATGGGGATACATGAATGGGTCCCTAGCAATACAAATGAAATTGCATATTCACATAATTATATCAACATATCAGGGTATATTAAATGTTAAGCCCTCTGAATGCTGCTTAGTGGCTGTCAAAATAGCCTAAACGTTAAAACTGCAGAACTTATATGTACATGTTTGCAGCAGTTAAGATTAAATTGGAAATTGTGTGTTGTATAGTGTTGCTGGGATTGCATTGCATGTAAGGGGCTAGGGGACCTTGTCTTGATACCAGGGATATCCTTGTAACATCCCACAGTATGACCTGCCAGTGTAAAAATGCACTAGGCTCACACATGTCCCATTTCCCTGCTGCCCTCACACTAAGTAGAGACTATGTATTACGTCCTTTAGTTTACTCTGACCCTATAGTGTAAAAACCCATCTCACAGAATATTTCTCACTATACTACCTTCTACCACTAAAAATGTTCCCTGGGGAAGAGAATATGGAGGGAAATGGTTCTTCTTACCCCCATGAGACCGATTAAACGGGTAATGGAATACCACGTGCACATGATGCTGGCTGTCTTGCATCTAGCTTCACCTGCACATGGTAGACCAGACACACACTGATCAGCATTAAACACATATGATTTCATCAGATTGCAAAATGGTTACCTAATGCGCCATATATTAAACAGAGGGATCATTAAAATAAGTACTCACTCCCCTGTCTTACCCACTGTTTTATATCCAGCAACTGTAGCTGATCCCACAAAGACCTTGGTTGAACAAAACAGCAGTCACTTATGAAAATTAAATGCCTACGATCCAGCCATGATCTCTGCTGAGGGGTTGGACGAGCCAATCTGAACTCAGAACTTTTTTTTCAACACACTGCTAAGCCTTGGTCATGTGCCTCAGTTGTGACATCCTGTTCAGAAAGGTACTGAATGCAGAAAAAGCTTACAGCTCTCATGTTTGTAGGCCATCATTTGTGCTGGGATTGAAATGCAGTCAATGGAAGTAAACACATGCAAGGGCATACACTGCATTCAGAGCATTTCAACTAAACATCTACGAGCAGAATTAAGTCACTTCCTTTTTCATGCTCTGTTGCCAAGAAAGTAACATTGGAAAGTCAAAATTTGGCAGTTGTCTAAATCTAAATTTAGAGACAATAACCAATCCACTGCAGTGGGGAGTGCTCAGCACTTGATCCCTGCCCTGATCATGGATACTGCAGATAGCTGTTTAATACATCCATGCTTGAGGCTAGTTTGAAATACATTGTGACTGTACAGATTGTTTGACAGCAAACATCCTATTTTATTTAGGTAGAGCAGGGGTTGGCAAAGTTTTATGGCCCCTAGGCCATTTATGGGGTGGGTGGGAGCACACTAGACCGGGCCCGCCCCAATGGCTCCGCCCACCATCAGGGAACACCCCGTGAAGTGAAATCCCTCTCCTCCGTATACATTGAGGAGGAGAGGGATTTACTTTCAGGGAGCTTTTCCTATTTACCGCGGCGGCAGAAGTATCAACACCGGTAAATAGGGGAACAACTGCAAGGGGGTGGCACCGGAGCTCCGGTAGTTCCTAACGGCCTCCTGAGCCCTGGGTTGCGGGCTCACATTGGGCCGGATCGGCCAGGGGGCCTTGGGCCGGAACGAACTACCGGTTGGGCTGTATCTGGCCTAAAGGCCAGAGTTTACCGACCCCTGAGGTAGTGCATATTCAAGAACAATTTATCATTTCAATTTTTTTTTTTTATTCTGCATCTTTCCAAGGAAATTTAAAGGACAGCTTATTTCCCTAGTCCTTCAAGTATAACACACCTGATGTTAAAGTTAAGTTGGCCCCTGTTCCAGCAATCTTTATGTCATGCTCTGCCTGGAGTGGTTTCTCTAAAGCCTTTAACATTATATTTTCATCGTCTGGGATGAAGGTTTGTGGTCTTCTCAGGTGAAAATCCAGCATTAGTACAGGTGTTTCCCAATATTGTTTAGTGATCTGCTGGGGTCAACTTAACATTCAGAAGAGTGTATGTAGGCAATGACATCAGAGGGTACCATGTGGTGTGGACATTTCGGCAACTCTGAATTACCTCCCCACCTCACTTAAAAACGGCACTGGTGGGGAACCAGGATGGGGATAACACTGCTTGAAAAGGTATTAAAAATTAGAGGGGAAGGAGGTGAAAAAGGCCTTGGTTACACTGCTTCCTCATAGCAGAGAACCCTACATGCGTCTTCTCCCGGTGGCAGCTCTAGCCCTATAGCGAATATTTGGGGGCAGTAGTAAGTGGTACTAGTAGCCACCCTAGTGGCCAGTGGTCACATTTTCAGATACTGGTTCCTTAAGAACCAGAACTGTGGCACAAGTGAGAGTGGGTGGTAAGGTGCCAGCCTTAAGAGGAACAAGAGGGAAGCTATTGTAATTAGAAGGGGTAGAAAGATTGTTAATTTATGCTTTAGATAAAGACTTAGCTAAGATGACAGCCCAAGCTCATATCTTCAACCAATCACATTTGATACTTTACCTTTTCCTGCTTGTTATTGTGGAAAATCACTAATGAAACATATAAGTATTATATTGTAGTAATATCATGAATGCCAATGCAGAGACCTGGAATGACTCTTATAATGACCTCTGTACTCATGATAGGCGTATGTTTGCTTTTAGTAGTAAGCAATGAAAATAGTTTTCAAGAATCATCTACACTGTAAATTTATGCAAACCCAAGGATTTTAAGAGGATAAATGTTTTGTCACGTATTGCCACATTAACATGTCATCTTCAATGTAAGCTTGGTCTAAAATGTATCCTAATATACTTCTATAAAGGGATGCTTTGCAAAGAATATAAGACCTTTAAAAAACCTAACTATGCCTTTCGTGCTGCAATTCTGTAATCTCTATAGAAAAGTTAAGGATGAGTATCAGACTTCGGTTATCAAAATAGATCAAAAGGCCCAGACAGTTAAGAACAGCAGAAACACAAAGCCATGCAAGAAACTTTAAAAAAATGCAGAATCATATTGTGACAAAATAACACTCTCTAAAATGGTTACTTTTCCAAAACAGAAAATGACAAATCTGAACATCAGACAATGGAAAATAATGTGAAGCCATACAGAAAATGCAGTCATGTATCAAACGATAAATATTCACATGGTAATGCCCTATCGTGCATGTGACTGTCACACCTTGTTGCTGTCCCTTTGTCACAAATATCCTGGGCAAGTTATTTGCCTCCTTTATTTTTCTGTAGACATGTCATGCCAATTAAAAATCAATGTTCTTGTGTCACTCATTCGTACTGAAAGAAAATTGTAATGAAAAAGATTGATCCTATTGATCAGTGGCCACATTGAAGATATCTTTGTAATACAGTGTGTGAGCTCAGTAGCCCCCCTCTCATTCACCTCTTATCTACCAAATTTCACAAGACACACACTCGCAGCATGACAGCAAATGCCAATCAGCCTGCAAGGCACAAACCGAAGAGTCCCCTTTATTGTCTTAAAGTATTGGTTGATGCAAAAAAAAAAAAAAAAAAGAAACATTATAAGGCTCCTTGTAATAGCAAAAACAAGCATTGTTGCCTATGTTTGCTTCCTGAACATAATTTACTGCTTTGTTCAAAACTTAAATTTGTCATTTGTCCATGGGTTCATTGCCAGTCTCATACATTAACAAAATATTTGTAAGTTAAGACAAATATTGCAACATTCACAGGTGAAGAACTTTCCTAATAACCTGAAGCAAGTTTGAGTGTTATATGCTAAAGAATCTTAAAAAAAAAAAAGACTCTAGGAAAACCTTGTAGTAATGGTATTCAGAGTGAACAATAATTCATAATCTGTCCCCAAGGTTCTCCACTCCAAAGACCACTAACACCTGTCCCCAATAAGCTCTATCCTGGTGACCAATGGCAAATAGTCATGTGGTCAGGCTCCAGACACCTCGAAAGAATACATCACAAGTGTATACTTGTTTTAGGAAGGTTTGTTGACTTTAACTCATATCAAAGCAGGGTAAACACAACAAAGAAACGGAGTACTAGTTAAACAGATAATAGCATCTCACAATTTGGGGAGCTCAGGAGGGGACAGGGACAACTTTTTTTTATTTTTTTTTTTTTATTTGCATGTAGCCTTTTTATTTAATTTGCATGTAGCTTTCACTGCATATCCAGCCATACATGAGCCATGAGTTTCATACTGTCTGTATAAAGAGGTAAAAAAAAAAGATTGTGTAAAGAAACGCTGGGTGACAGGTGATGGGAGTTGGGGACAGTAAAATGGGTCAAACCGTGTTTTATTTTGTGCTGAAAAATACATAGATATCCCAGTGCTTAAAAATACCTACCCAACTCCACCAAAGTGATCATGCACTTTTAAGAAAGTCCAATGCAGCTCTTCCAGGAATTAGGGTAGACCTGTGCCACAGTAGAAGCTGGCTATGACTTTAAACATGCTTTATTGCAGACTTAAAATGAACCTGTAGAAGAGGTCACACTTACACACCAGTTAGCAGGATCAATCAGATGCCTACTGCTTTGTCAAACCCACTGTATGGAACCACAGGTCCTCTACTCTGTACTCTGCTTGGTTATTTATCGCAGTAAATATCTATGAGCAACCAACAAAGCACATTTTCAGGGAATAGTACAACCAATTGGCTTGGTTGTTTTTTTTTTTTTAGTACATGGCATGGGTCTCATGGTTACATACAACTGGTAACCATCCTACAATTTAATTATTTAGTTTAGGTAGTGTTAAATCTTGCCAAATGTTGGTTTAAAGCTACAGCTGTATTTAATTCTTCCACACTAGAACCGAAGTGTGCCTAAAAGCTTCAAATAAAGATGCTCAAAACTTGTAAACACTAATCTGATAAGCATCAGATTTAGTAACATTACAAGCCGTTTACAAGATTTAACAGTGCCCAAACATTCAAAATCCTACAATTTCACAAACCAAAAAGTAGTTTATTGTCTGTGATCACAAAACCCAGTATATAAAACCACCTCGCTTAATTCATAATCAACAGACTGTAGAAATTGAAGGGAAGTAAAATTGAGAAGCTTGCTTTTTGTTCTACAAATATCTGTAAATATGTTTTTATTTTAGCACTTTGGCAGAGTCACTCACCGTTGCAGCCAGAATGAGTTATTCCACAATTTGTTGCAATTAAAAAATAGTAATTAAAAAAATGTTTTAAATGATTAATATTATGGCAACAAAATGCTAATGCAGGTTTCCTTATTGCCCACTATAATCAGCTGCTGGAGTTCTTGTGAACCCATTCCAAGGAGGCAGATGCTCCTGCAGTATGCTATGTGCAAGGCCAGGAATGTGGACTGCATTTCCACAACACAAATTATTAGGCAGGTGCAACACAGACTGGCATTACAATTCACTCATCATGGGCAATAAAACACAACTCAATGGTGTTAGCATGCACTACAACATCACGAGTTGTCCAAAAAATAAATCTACAAGATATATCTAGAGTTTAACATGTTTTGGTCATGATGGTCTTTTGAAATGTTCATGTTTCAAATTCATCCATGTTTGCTTTTTTGGATGCATTTTGTGCGACTATAAATAATTTCTGCAATTTGCTAAAAGTTGAATAAATTGCTGTTTTTTTTTTTTAATTTGGAGTAAAAAAAAATGTAAATTTCCCCCTAATATTGGATCCCCAGGGTATTACTCTGACTTCTCACTCTGAAAAGATCTAGGACACTGCTGTCAGCTAAACCCATCGCCCCTCTACTTTGAGGAGAAATCTTAATTTCAATCCACAGAAAGTTCACTGACTAGTTATTGGGCTTGATAAAGGGCTCATGTTGATGGACATTATTGTAAAAATGTTGTTTGCTCTTCGAACACATATGTTGGAAAGGCAGCATTTGTCACAGAAAGGCTGTGTTTTGAAAGGCTGTTGTGCTTATCCTGGAGAAATTCTCGTATGTTGCAAAGTTCTGAAATCAGTGAAGGGTCCACTTTAATGGAGTTGGGGAGGAAGTTTGTTGCCCAATTCAGGAGAGCAGTCTAGGATGACAATATGGTTCATGTTTGGATACAGTGCAGAGTGGGAACATGGTCAGCCTAGGGTAGTAACCCAGTAGACCTGGGGTAGACTGCAGTGTTTTGTAAAGGATCAAGGGTGGTCCCAACAGCTTCAATAGGAGCATTAAGTAACTATTTTGTGAATGTTGGCAGCTGTGGTGGATTGCTGTGCCAGGTTGCATTTCCCACTCTAGAAGAACCACACCACATCCTCAAATGCATGCAAACATGTTTACTTGGCTGCGCTTTGCCACTAAAAGGTAGGTAGGTTCAAGGTACATAGGAGCAGTTTTACATGTGGGTGGGAGCCACCAACTGTGCAGTTTTTCCACTGCAAATGTAAAAGGGCCTAATGTAACCAGGGTAACCAGATAAAAAAAACCCTTAAGATATATATCACTACATTTTTTTTTAGATACCTTCCTAACGGGGAATTATAGTTTAATAGATATTTTCTCTAACCATAAATAAAATATGACCTAAAACTGGGTGGGTTATATTTCATCCCAAGCCTGGTCACATGGCTGCTTAGATTAGTCTGCATATAAAATGTGGAGACATTTGAAATGGGGAAAAAAAAAATTAAAGGAAGGAATTCAGATACAGAATACAAATCATTACATGAGTTATCTACATATAATTTCCTTAAAAAATGAACACAAAAGGCTTTTTTCTGACAATCGAGAATTAGCACTTTATCATATACAAACTAGTATGCAACAAAGAATACTTTATTATTATCGCATACAAAAGGCCTGATTACTTTTTGCAGCTTTGCTTGAATTTACAATCCATTTTAAGATCAATATTCATTCTCTGCTGGGTATGGTGTGAACTTCAATGAACTACTGAGTAAAAGATATACTTTTGTGACAGTTTTATACCCAACCTAAGACATGGCATGCACAAGTGAATATTGTGATTGCATTAATCAGCTATTTGCAGCATAGGACATGTCAGGTGACCTAATCAAGGCAAAACAATCCCCAGCTGCAAATTTCCATAATATGCAAGTTGAACAATGAGGAATTTTCTTGTTCCCTCAAGAGATAAACAGAACAAAATGGTTTCTGTCGCTTGTATTCTCCATTGCATACTTAATGTTGAGTGCATTCAAGAAACTGCCGGTTTGAAATTAGAATTGCATTTTAGCCGACCCAATGAATTGGAAAATACTGAAACCACATAATTGGTGAATTTTGAGAGAGATGGATAGGGGAGCAAATGGTTACAAATGCAATTACTAGTAAAGTCCTAGTCTGAGACTAATTTATATCCCAAGGGAACTCTTTGTAAATTACACTGGTTATAAAACACCTCAAGGATTTTTTGGATACCACAACGTTTTAGCACATATTATCAATATGCTTTTGGCATTGAGGGAAAAAAAATGTGAGGTTTTATTAATCAGATTCTGGGCTTTAAAGAAAACAAAAATAAACAGCTGAAATATTTGGTTAAATGAATTAGGATGTAATTAGGCACCACTAAAAAACACAGTGGATAACAAGTGACTTGAGAGACAAACCTTCCTTGAAAGAAACCTGAAGGCTGCAAACGCTCTCATTCTGTAAATGTTTGGTGCCCGGCTGTCATGCTTTCCCTCAGGCTGTAATATTTTACATTGCTGACTCAGACCTAGCACACATAAGAGATGCTTCCTTAATACCAAGAAAAAACAGGTGATCATTTCCAAAGCTGGTGACAGCTTGCTGAGCAACTACCGCCATGCTTTTTCAAAAAGAAAAAGGCACAGAGTGGTTTTGTTTTGTGGTGGACTGGCAATGGAATGCTCCTATGCATCCAACCAAAAACAAAGTTAACCTGAATTTAGGAGGCAGTATTTGTTACATGCCTGACTTTTCATGTCAATTTACCCCAATTCTGACTTCCCCACAAGCATACCTTGTAATCCTTAAATCCCCCAGCACTTCATAAAATCCCAACGCTCTCTTGGCCCCCATTATTTCTGAGTGCTTCTACCAATAGGTGGATCATAAATGCTACAGAAAGTGGAAACATATCGAGACATGGATTGATTTTTTTAGGGGGAAATCAGATTATTACACCTGGAGTGTATTATAAAAGCTAAACATAAAAGCATAGTCTAATGTTCTCCTACTGGGAAAAAGTCTATCCTTCCCCAAGGGCAATCTGATAACTTTCCAGGGTCAAGATTCTACAATATTATTTCTAATAAAAATTTGCAACAAAAACCTGTCTGAAAGAAGACTATTCAACAATTTAATGCTCTTTATAATAAAGAACTCTCATGACCTAAAAGTGAAAAACTGTGCACATTAAGCTTATCATATGGACCATTTATGCGTTTTTAGAAGATGATCACATACTCATAATGCCTTTTCCCAAATAGTTAGAAAAGTTCCTTACCACAAGTACCACAGATACTTCAAGCATCTTGTCCACTGACGCTCAGATCGAATAAATGGAGGTGGGTGATTACCACCCAATGACCAACCACCAAAGCCATTTGAATACTAGCTTATTTTCAATTGAGACATGTGGCTGCTGCTCAGGAACCTGAACCTCTCTGCTCATGTGAACAAAGTCCTCCTTCATTGCTAAGCTACTACAAGCCGGTTAAAATTGGCCTAGCACTGCCAAGAGTATGGAATGTCCATTACTGAACTCATTCTAAAGGTTGCTTATTGCCTGGATGTAATGCAGTCCTTCTGGGTTCGGTAATTTCAGTCACACCCCGAAACAAGCATGCAGATTAAATATGAATATTGTAAACAGTACAATGCTTTTTTTTTTTTTTATAACCAGTGTAAACTTTTATCAAAACCGTAAACATGGTGTTTGAAACTTAATACCATGGACCACAAAGGGGGATCAATGGTATTTTTTAAAGTGGTGAATGTTAAAATGGTTTAAATTAAAAAAGTTGACATGATGATAATAAAAGCAATAAGTCAGGATAATGAGCTTTTCTAGCCAAAAGACCATTTGCGTATCAATGCTCAACCCAGAAATTTTTTAGAGCTGGGTTGGAAGAAATTTTAGGCGGGTGGTTACCCAGTATTGTGACTCAACTATTCAGTAACCACCCAAAAGCAGCCAGGTGGTTACTGAAATGTGCCGGGTGGTGCGCCCAGCTAAAAGAGGCTGGGGAGAACACTGCCTATATAAATAGTTTTGTGTCATTCTTAAAACCAGCTGCATCTTTAGAGGAGTAGGGTTGTGTGCTGTTAAGTCTATGATCCATTATAACATCTACTGTACACTTCCCTCAGAGTCCATTTTACAATATATAATGTATGTAGGTTTTTATTTCAAAGGTAAATAATTACTCCCTTAGGCATGCAGTTATCCAAGTGCATGCAGGTCACTTGTTAAACTAGAGATACATTGAAGGCACTATATTCTGATAAATAGCTGTGGGTCTATTTATAAAATATTATACAAGTTTTACATTATCTTAAGTGTGAATCTTGGGTGAAAACAATTGTAAACTGCTACAGAAAAATGTTTTTCACTACAAAATGCCATATTATCTATAAAAAGATACAAGTAATTTTTAATATTTACAAAATTTATAAATTATTTTTAAATGAGGATTTGCCATAATAAACCAATTATTTCACATCTCCTTTAGATATCACATTTAACAAGATTCACCCATTAGTAGCTGCCGATAACAAAAGAAAGACTACAAGGACAAACAAGATTTATCTATTGCCACTGAATTACCCATTGAATAAATGCCTTTTAAAAAATGAAGGACAAATAGGCAAATCTTTGGTATATACTGATATATACTGAATATGACAACTGATGGGTAAATATTAGTAAATGTAAAGGGTAAATCCTCCTTGATAAATGAAGGATAAATAAGGCAAAAGCTATTTGAAAATGATAGGCAAATCCATAAAAAACAGACATAGGAAAGGTCCAGCAAACATTAGCTGTAGGGTATTTTTTTTGTTTCATATAACAAGATGTGGTGCTCTACCAATAACTAAAAACCTACAGTTTGAAGGCTGTAATATTTGGGTGAAGAGCTTATTATAGGTTCTTTTTTGTTTTAGTCTTATCTCAATAGGAATCCAACAAAAACTATAAATTTAGAGGTCCCTAGGATTAAGCCATCCCAGTCCAGGTATGTAATTTACATTTTGTTACTTTGTTCCTGATCCATATTTATGTAGTTCTAGTGTAGCAACTCACAAGAAATGTAATGCAAATAGTAATCAATGCTTTGTTAATGTTCGTCATGGGTTAGAAATCCATAGTCTTATGCAGTGGTCAACCAAGGGTTTGTATAACCCTATGGTTTCTCCAGAGGTTGATAGGGATTCCTTGAGAAATTGGTAATTTGTGCCTTTTAGGTCAGTTTAGGAGACTCCAATTACTTTTTTGGCTTTCTGTAAAGTCTATAAGCTTTCTAAAGGTCAGCAATTTAAGAGGCATTCTTCCCACTGACCCCTGCATCAATATATTGTGAGCTGTGGTATAGTAGTTATAGCAGGGATTCCCGGAAGACCTGAAAGTTATTTCAAGGGTTTCCCACGTTAGAAAGGTAGATAAACTGGTCTAACAAAAAGAACCTTAAAACGCAAACAACAAAAATATAAAGCTAAGAAAGTGGAACATACATACAGAATGTCAGAACAAAAACAAAAAAAAATAAATTGCAGCTTACCCGTCAATTCTGGTGCCTGCATTTTGATTTTGTATCCTTTTTTATTATTTTGTGATCCTGCAAATATATTGTCCCTGCCTGGATATCAGTGTTGTTAGCCTCCATTATATTGAACTGATAGAATTAGTATTTTACACAACATAGATATGGTGCTTTGTCACTACTTTCTGTGAGCTTAACAAACTGGACAAAGACAGTGACATCTTCTTTTCTAAACTAGCTTAATGCGCTTGAAAACAAATTCTGCCACCCACTAAATCTAAGGACTGGTAAGCCACAATATATCACATTAATTTTTGGTCTTGATTACTTTTGCATTTACAGACACGTTTTTATGTGTCTTTATCCTTTATCCATAAGTATTTTTAGCGTCTTTCATGTAAAAGATCACATGACATCTTCTGGGTTCTGTATGTCCTCCCAACTCCCCAGAAAATCATAGTTTAACACAGATGCTAATAAAACAATCACCTAGATGATTACTCAATTCAAAGCATGTATGTTTGCTACTTCCTTCCTAATTGGCTACAATTCTTGTTTTTTGGGGATTTGGTCCATGCAATATTTTTCAGGATGTTTACAGCTTAAAATGTAAGAAATGTCCATGGGTACTCGGTCCTAATAGGCAGATGATGAGTTGAACACACCAACATACCCTCGCCCCCACCAAAATTAGGCACACTTTATCCCATGCATATCAGATTGTTCTTTACTTGCAACGTATAAATTTATGACTTATGGAAATTGGACATCACTAAGAAATATCCTAAATTCCATCAGGTAAGGACAAAGATATTTAAGCGGATTACACAGATTTGTTGCTGCCACATTTTCATATTTTCTGATTTCACTAATGCACTTCTATTTAATTCAGCTGTCTCACTCAGTCCCTTCATTATACTAATTATCATGTACAGGATACGCTTCAAAAGCAATTTTGTGTTAACGTTGTTGCAATACCAATGAGAAAAGTGCTAAGCAAAAGTATAGTGAAGGTAGTTTTCACTGGGTCATGTTACTCTGGCATTAGATTTGCCTTTGTAAATTGAATTATGACATAAGCTTGCTAACAGATAAAAGCAGAACACTGTGGGTTGCAGCGTAGGAAAATGAAATCTGGCACAACAAATCTCAAGAATATAATTTTTAATATCAGTTCAGACCTTCTGTATATATTGTAAATCTGTTTAGAATAGGAATTATTTTTTTAATTTCCCTAATTACCTAAAATTAGATTTTCCTTTGCATTTCTGTAAAGAAGCCAATTTAACCAAAATATCCTCCTTTCTGTCCAAAGAATGAACCATTATCACAATGGCCCACATAGTTGCTACTGGTTCATGAATGACTGTAATATGTCATGTATTCTTCACCTAGAAAAGGTACTAAGTGTCTGGGGTTTAGACCAAGTACACACTTCAGATAATCATCACCCAAGATGAGCAGTCTTTCAACTTCTTTGGAGAAATTCTGACATGTAGAGAATGATCACCTGATGTGATTCATCAATACATTTTAGTGGGTCCATGGACCAATATTAGGAATGACCATTAATCAAAGCAAATCAAGGGAGGAGAGCACAGTGGTGTGCTGCTCATTTGTCCTCCCCTCTCCAAAGAACAGAAAAGGCACTGTTCATCTGTCACTGGAAATGATCATGAAAAATTGTTTTCAGTGCCAAAAACTTTCGTGTACATAGACTTACAAATGGCACAGTACTTTGCAGACAGATTGGTTCCACGACAGTGGGGCGTTTTCATGGACCAAGAGTGTAACTGTACTTTTATTACAGGAAACAGTCCCTTCTACTGTCCTAACAATACACTGGGGTTTTTCATAAGAGCCTTGATATCTGACCACCAATATTAGAAGGGATTAAACAGGAGACATGTATGACCAAACCGCACCAGTAAATAGGGATAAAACCGCGGTCGCCAACCGGTGATCCGCAGCTCTGGCTGGTGCACCTCCAAGCAGGGTCAGGAGAAGGACCCCGCTGGGGGGACGCACCGGCCAGAGCCGCAGAACACATCCCTGTACAAGTCCCAGGCATTGGAAAGTGGGCGGGCTGTATCCCTGGACATAACCCGCCCACTCTCTCATCGCAGGCTTAGATGTGCGATGGGAGAGTGGGTGGGATTATGTCACAATGGCGTCACCCCCTTTGATTGACACCCGGCTTCCTGCTATTGCGCGTTCAGGAGCCGGTGATTTTAGTGATCCGCGAAACCAAAAAGGCTTAGGAAAACACTGGGGATAAAATGTTTACAACACATACCCTTAGGCCACCAGTGGTTAAAGGAATCAACAGTTTGGACCAAAAATACCTGGTACCACACACATTTTATGTAAACAATGGGTGGTTGTCAAAGTTCTGATATTAGGCCTTGTGGTTTGCACTTCTGCTCCTATGCACAACCTCTAAAACATAGCCCACAATTATCCACTGTAAGGACCTGTCATCCTTTAGAAATCAATTCCTTTAAGTATGTGGATACCTTTCAACTCCAAAACTACTTCTTAACACATCCTACACTATAGTTTTACCCAGCATCTAAATACATTTGATATTTAAAAGGTATTTAAAGCAAAAATATTGTTGCATTGTTTTTACAATTTTGAGGTTTGGAATATGTAATTTTTATTCCTTACCCATCCCACCCACTGAAGCAAAAAAGTATCAACGGGAACATCCATATTGATGGAACATTCATAACCCTGCTTTGTGCTGAGGGACTGACACTGTCTGATCTCCAACACGTCCCCTCCCCATCCTGAACTGGAGCATTCACCAAGGTGCTAATGGTTCTGGCAGAAACAGAACAATGGAAGTCTCCCCAGTGTGAAGACCGCCATTATATGTTGACACCTCATTCAACCCCACACTGGACAAAGAACCAGAAAGGAAAAACACTGCCTGACCTATACACACACACACATATATTACAATATATATATATACATACACACACACACACATATATACACACATACATACACTGAAAAAAAGGAAGTTTTGGTTGTTACACCACCCTAAAGCATCAGAATAATAATTCATCCATAAGGTTCCGGTTCCTATACTCAACAAGACAACAATGCTTCAGCCTCAGACTGCGACCTAAGGCTGCCTAACCATTAAAGTCACAGCACAGATTAGTACAAGGCCCATTGAGGCATAATTGCTGCACATTAAGACGCTTTGTGGTTCACACAAAATACCAGTCCACAGCAACCATATGGAACAAAGATGGTTCTATAGGTGGAAGAGCTCAATTTAAAAGAGTAAAATTTTCTTGCAAGCTTGTCTCCATGGCAACCCATCTTTCTGACAGCCAGAGCTACCATAAATAACCACATGCTACGTTTAGAAGTATCTTTTTCATAGTCTGTCAAGTCATTACTAGCTGCCATAAACATAAATAGTTTATGGCATTAGGAAGAATAATCTGAGGAGATACAAACTAACAATTGATGCTCACTGCATCCAATATTCGTGCAGGTTGTTAAAATAGTTGCAGAAAAAAATACTAGCAATGAAAACACTATGGCAGATGCAGCAATACCTACTACTGCAATTTCAAACTAATCAATACCAATCAATGCCAATCTCTAATTTACAGACCCTTTAGTCCACAGAATAATGAAATAATGGTTTATCCAAAATCGGCTTCATAAGCATATTTGCATAGATCCTGTATTTACATTATAACATGCAAATTGTTTAGAAAGCCATTAAAAATGAGCTAGAACCTAGGATGGCCCATTTTCTTTGGGTAAAGTGGTGTCCTGCCACCAATTTTCGCTCTTTTACATTAGATTTTTCAGAAGAATCTTTAGAATCTGTCAATTTCAGAGGTACAGTTTTATTTATGAGGGAAACCTGTTGTAGGAGCAATTTGTTTCTACGAATTGACTTTTCAAAATAACAAAATAATTTAGGGGCTGGATTTAAAGTTTGTACAAAATACCATTTGTGAATGGGTAGATACATTATATTTTTATAGATGTGTATATAAATAACCCAAATAAGCTGCACTATGCAAAGGGCTTTAACAACAATCCATTAAATGAAAGGTACCAGAATGTGGCCCTAACATGGAGAATTTGGAATGTATTAAAAAGGACACGTATAAAAGAGGAAACCAAAGTGTCATCTAATCTCAAACTCGCATTAATGGATTAAAAACCTTTGTATACTTAACCATATAAAACATTCTGCACCATTTTTCCCTTATAGTGGACAAACACATTCAGGATTTAAATATCTTGAAATAGTTTACCTATGTTTTATGTTTGGGTTTATCAGTGGATTTGCCTTAGATTCGCCTAATTGTCCCCCCCCAAAAAAATAAATAAATAAAAAAAAGACAGCGTGGAAGACCTGGCAAGTAGGTGGTAGCAGGTGGCCCAGTTCACAGATACTAAATATGCACAAGCTGGATTTATAATACATATAAAATATTAATGCAATGTTTGAGAAGGCAGAATAAAGAATAATTTGCCACTGACGTGATGCTTAATGTTGTGTTTCAGATTAGCAAATAGACAGGTTTAAATCTATTTCAAACAACGTCTTTTGTCATTTCTAAATTTCAGTAATTGATCCATTTCTTTTTACCCCTAATTAGATAATGCCAGCATTTCCTACTAGTGATTTCACATGCAAATGTGAGAATATTGACTTCTTTCCTAGGAGCATTACACCAAGTTATGTGTACAGTGGATATAAGGTATAAAAAGCATGACTAAATACACAAAGTGTGCACTTTAATGCATACCTGCTTGTACAAAAGACAACCGATACCATTTTCTTCTGTTAATGATCTGTCCGCTGTAGTTAGAATAAACTGTTATGCAGCTACATATAATCATTTTGGGTCAACATATTTTGTTTAAATATTTCACATCATTTTGGATGAAGCAATTAACTGAATTGGTATAAATAACGTGTGGTTCTGTTCACGGACAGCTATGTCATTTCGTGACACAGTGGTCTGTAGGCAAATCCACAGCAAGCACCAAGGGTCACACTTTTAGGAGAAGCATTGGATAGTAGTGGCTATACTGCTTCACAGTGGCAGGTTTGCTTTAAAGTAAGCAAAGTGAACCATTTGACTTAAAACAGGAAAAGCAAAATGACCCTATAACACCTCAGAAACCTGCTTATTATTACTTAATCGGTTTTACTGCTAAAGACTTAAAAATAGTCTACTTTCTAAATACTTTGGTTTTATATATTCAATCTTTGGTTTTTCATATTCAGGGAGCTTTAAGACCACAAAACCTCTAAGCACCATTTCTCTCCAGAAAGTAGTACATGGAGACAATCACAAAGCTATAAAGTTATTTAATGGTAAAGTGAACACATTACAGAGAATAGTAATCTGTGATTACAAACCTGGTTCTTCCACAGCTTGCCTGGTGGTTGTTCTGATCCTTTACTTTTAGAAGCCAGCACAGCAGTGTGGGTTGCCAAGCAGCTGGCAAGGTGCCAGCCACCAAGAGTTGCTTGAAAACTGCTGTTCCCAATGTAGGGCTGAACATTGCCTAAGGATGGCCAAGTGTCACAGAGTTATATATGTGTGTTTTAGGCATACATCGTCTTTCAAAAAAAAAAAAAAAAAAAAAATTATAGTTGCGGCACTTATGCATTTTTGCACCCTGATCAAATGTTAACACTGCCACAATCTCAGACTGAAGAGAATTGCACCTGCCACCAGGGAATTAGGAATAAGGCTTAAAACAATTCCTTCATATTGACCCCTTAGATCTTAACAAGGATTTATGCCTTGTATTTATGTGGGCAACATCTCTGAAGAAACTTCTGTTTTTTATCCCTCGAGATTAGCTTTATGAATAGACCAAGTCTTTCAAATGCCAGTAATGGAGGGCCACATACGGGTTAGAATCTTTATATGGACAAAATGAAAAAAGTAGTCTCTATATCTTTATCTATAGCAACTTCCTTTTCGTTTTGATCCATTTGAACACTAAAATGTGTTTAGATCCTGGCCCTCAAGTCTTAAATTGCACAGATCTTGCTTAGACAACGAGAAAGTACATACTAATGCCAAAAAACAAAAGAATATTGGATATTTTTTAATGAAAAGAATGATTGATACAGATATTTGTCTGTATACAAGACGATGATGATTGCTCAGCTCACCTAATTGTTGGATTTTAGGAAACTCCATCAGTAAGATATCTTAGCACAGATGCTTATACTGCTGCCTTTTTGACAATGTAAATTCAACTTTGACTTTAAACTAATGTGTTTTTGGGAGGTCTTGGGAACTTTTGATGTAGAATTCTTGACCATAGACATTTCCTACACATTACATCTATTTTTGACATAAAAAAGCAATATAAACAAAAATGAGAAAAAGAATAAACCAAGTGTTTGATTTTATGGACTCATCAATAAATAGATAAGCACTCCACTGATATGATAATGCAGTCAATTCAGAATATTGATATTGAATGAATACAGACAGAAAGTCATTCTCCAGCAAAGAGTCATTTATTAACATACATTAGATGTGCTGGTGGTCTCATTTCACTTTATATTATACCTATCATCATTGTACATTACATATTATTCAGCAAGACTATAGATATGGGTTCCAATCTGACTGCTGCAAAAAAAGCAAATCAGATACTAAGTGGAAATTCAAGGAATGCCATTCAAAGGAGGTCTGTCCTATTTATTTGCATCACAACAAAAGCTGCTAGTCGAGTCTCTGATTTACCATACTGATAATGTCAAATGTAGCCACAGCTTATTGCTAGCGTCCTTACACCAAAAATGCATTAAGGCAATGCCGGTGACACGGCTGTATCTCATTATTAAATAAAGGCTATTACTTGGTGAATACATTTCAGCATGCTTATTTACTACTTCACCTTCAAGCAATG
This sequence comes from Pyxicephalus adspersus, assembly GCF_032062135.1. NCBI lineage: Eukaryota > Metazoa > Chordata > Amphibia > Anura > Pyxicephalidae > Pyxicephalus > Pyxicephalus adspersus. The sequence goes on from NC_092859.1 coordinate 67,446,734, forward strand.
ATCCAAATTCATTTCAAAATAAATAGAAAATATTAAATTCTTAGACAACAGTTACCAAGGACAGTCAAAAAGAGGATTATGCAGCTTTTTCAATACCCTTATCTGCACAGGCAACATTTATACTGTCAAGTTAATCCATATCTAAACTCAGCCTGAATCTTCAAGAAATCAGCTACAAATGTAACATCAATTCAATTCATGCTATTGGTAAGAGATTTCAGTCTTGAGATCTTGAAATGGGGCAAAATAATCACTATATGTAAACTTTTCCAGTATTAAAATAAAAATAATTTTTAGATAGAAGGGGTTAGGGGTTTTTTTTTAGGCTCTACTTTTAGGCTCTACTACGCTGGTTTCATATTATGTGGATTGGGTTTAGTGTATGTTGGCATGTGTTACTTTATTTATTTTTTGGGGAACATGCGTGATGTCGGAAATCAAAAGCAAAACATTTTACTGATATATATTGTGCAATTCATGGAGAACAAAAAAATGTAAGAGTATTAAAAGAAAACCAGGATCAATAATCCATTGAGTAATAGGTACACACAAATTTTTCATCACAGCAGCCTATAACTACCTGCATACAGCTCCATGTACATATATGCATGGCAAACATCTGGGCATGCTTCTAATAAGACAGATTAGAAGCATGTCCTTAAGAGTAGAAGCATGGGGGCTGTCCTTAAGGACCAAGATATGGGCTTTAGTAAGCTCCTCAAAAGTTTGTGGTGCCACTTGGCAAGTCAGATGCACCAATACATAATCTCCTAGAGGGCCTCTATTGAATTATGGTCTGAGAAAACATGGCGGCCAGTCAATGGCATCACTGCCTATGTAATTTGGGAACTGCCCTACATACTTAAGCCACTTGAGGTTGGGTTGCTTATGGAGTCTTGTTCAGACAGTTTAATCAGAAACTTGCACATTAGAGGTCATCTTGTAGGGCTCTGGCAGTGCTCCTCCTGTTCATCCTTGCCCAAAGACACAAATACCAGTCCTGTTGTTGGGTTGTTCCCCTTCTAAAGTCCCGTTTAGCTCTCCTTAAATAAAGGATTATCTCCAGATATCTCCTCCACACTCGAGGTCGTGCTGTGAGACACAATAAACCCCCTTGTGATGGTTCGTATAAAAGGTGCCAACATGGAGGATGTTGACTACCTGTGCAATCCGAGTAGGCTGAAAGTACTGCCTTATGTTACTGAGCAAACATGGTGTGAATGGCCCGTAAAAATAGGGAAAGGCTAGAACCCCTATCTGGAAATCAACAGAGCCCCAAGTATCAGTAAAAAATTGGCCAGGTTTGTAATCCTTCCTAATGTCCTGTGGCTGGACACTAACTTCCACAAAGTTTTAATACTTTACACATAAAATATACCACAGGCCCGATGATTCCTTCTCTGTTGATGTGTTTGAGGGAATAATGTTCCTTAAAATTCTGTATACCCATGACAGATAATAAATATACTGAAACTTGGAGCATCTTTGTGCATTTTCCCCCAATTTTGTACTAGTAACAAACAATATTTATGCTTCCTTCAGAGGCTGCCCCTCATAATTATGGGGCAACAAAATTGCATAAGGGGATAGAAGCCTTGCTTTCTGTTAAAGCAACCCCCATCACTTCCGATTGTGTTAAACAGGCTTCTTTATACCTAAACCTTATATCCAACAACATATTTTTTTTATTTTATTTTATTTGCTTGAAAAAAAAATACACCAAGGTAATTATGTAACATACTTACAAATATCTGGGTTTTCACATTTTATTTTACACCCAAAAATACATCTCAATGTGCACCATGTGCACCGGGTCTGTATAGAAGCTACATAAATGTGATACAAATCACGCAGTCCATAGGGAAAGATTCATGTGAAATTGATAGGAGCTTGCACATACGACCTTGTTAAAATAAAAGTAAGCTGTGTAGATGTAGCCCCATGACATTATGATTTAAAAAAAAAATTACAATCTACCCTTAACATATATATTGGGAGGTTTCAATGAATGTTCAAGAATAATGACAAAATAATATGTCTGTTTTCATTGCTTTTCAGCTTGTACTAATGCCTTTTTACTTTTAACAGTACCAATATTCTGATTCTAAGAAATAGCAACTGACAGAATTGGTGAGCCATTCCCAGGAACACACTGCATGACAAGCAAATGATGAATTTCCGTATGCGTGCACCCTAATGGTGTTACCATCTGCAGTGCAGTGAAAAAGGCATGCCATTATTCTAGATACCACAATGATGCTATCTAGACAGATTACGTAAATCCTTAGTCCTAATTTTCAGTTTTGACCAAAATTCTTGCAGAACAAGTTTGACATAACAGTACTACCCATTCTAGAAAAAGAACTCTCTGGAATTTGGCTACCGTGGTGTTTATCTGGTAGTATTAGTAGTGTTCACTGTCCTAACATGCTGTTTGATTTTCATCTATATCCTAGCTTTAAAAAATGGTATATATTTTTTTTTTGGTAAATATTTAAAATATACCAGGAAATTAAGAGATTGACGAGTGAAAAAAATGAAGCACCCACGGGCCTGTATAGGAAAAATGTTCCAGAGCAAACATTGGCAGAGGGGGTGAGGATTAGGCAAACGCATACCACAAAGTATGGGGGAGGGGGGTGGTAAGTAATAGGGAATGAACAGGGAAAAGTATGGAGAGGGGTGGTGTAGAACGGGGAACACAGATAATGTATAGATAATATAGATACTATTTAATTTTTGCATTTCAATTGTAAAGTGCACCACTATACTGTACATGGCAGTCATCTACTTAATATTCCATTTCTGTAAGGTGATGTAAAAGCTTCAGTCTGTTCATTCACATCTCAGGATACAGCAATATTACGAGTATAAATAGAATATCTTCATGGCACATTAGCTGCCACAAAAAGAAATATGCAGAGGCATTCTTTCACCAGCACGGTCAGCTTTGAAAAAGCTCATAAAAAAAACCCATTTTATTCAGAACAGAAAAGCCACCAGTATCAACCACTAACTTCAATTATTGTCACACTCAAAAGAATCATCAAATGCCAACTAAAATTGGGGATTCTACATCCTCACTCTGAAATAGTCATAATAGGGGACTATTTTTTTCAGTTACAAGCCTCCCTTATGACATTTAAAAACAGTCCTGTTGTAAAAGGATATAGGATTACACAAAATAAATCTAAAAGCTTTATTTAATGATAGACATATCGATATTGTTAGAAATGCCAGAGGAAAGCTCGCAAGCAAACCGCAAACACACACACACAAAACTCTAATCATTGACAGTTCTACTATGGGGACACACTGCTGGTTCATGATCATATTTTCAACTCCTAGATTACTCATATAGTGTCTGATCCACCTTTGTCACACAACTAATTTTCACACTCTTAACCCCCTTCTTTTTGATCGGCTTGACTATGATCAGGGACTAATTCTATTCAGATTTTTTTGCCCCATGGTGATAATTAGATTTGCACTAGTATATCACCCAAAGTCTGAACTTATATCTTTGCCTTATGATTAAATACTCAATTTCACTGTTCAGTCAGTTACAAGATTTAGCCCTTTTTTTGGGTAGCAAGAAACTTTACAATGGTGACAAAAAAAAAGTCACATTATTGACCATAATTCACATGAAAAGTGATAAAGCTGTTAAAAGACCAGAACTACTGACCATCATGAGCAAAGAAGCATGCACAAAACAATATTAAGGATAGCAAAAGAAGCAAATGGAGGATGGAATGACACAAAACTAACAACTTGCATCCTCAAGTTTAACACATTAAATCATAGTTTAATTGGTAGCTTTGGCCCATGAGTTTTTAATAAACACACATTTGTTATATTACGTGAGAAATTTGCCCATACACAGATATGCATGGATTTATTGCCCACAGCTGGTCTTCAATTTTAAGGAAATAGGGTTCCCTACTCTTCACAGAAATTTTCAGATCTTTGCTTTTAGTAATGATATTTCGTGGTACCCAGTTTTTGCATTGTGAAAATAAACACTAACATATGAATGACAAATCTGAAAAGTATCACAAAAACTGAATTATATAAACTCTTCTGTCAAGCTGTTGCCATGACACGGGAGTTTGTATGTTTAGCTGCAGAATTAAAAAAAAAATCAACATCATTTACTATCATTTACATAAGCAGCAAAAATGTTAAAACCGCTATATATTTTTCCAGCCGCACACTTTAAGGCACATTTCCATTAAGCTGACAAAATTTCATATTCAAGCTTTAGTATAAAACTGTAGCTCCTTTCAACAATCCTTGGAGTTTTTTTTTCTTGAATCAAGGAAAAGGCAGTGTGCTGAACTACTTATTGCCTTTTTTACTTGATGGCCCCTGATTGATACCTTGATATATTGTGTCCAGGCATTGGCACTGCTCACACTCTGAATACTTCTATCATGTATATCAAATACTTGGGAACACGTATGTGTTGAAAATTGTCCTAAACATTATGAAAGTCAATTGATCCTTTTAAAAGGGGAATATAGGTATATATCCACATATCTACAGTTGGTTGTTTGACTGTCTCCATTCTACCCTTCTTCTCTAAAGCCATTTGGTTAGTAAACAACATGTTACATTTGTTTTGCATGTGCACTGACGTTGGTGGACAGAAATAGGTTCATTCTCAGTATGTTTAGACACAGGCATATGGTTGAGGCTGTTAAATCCAACAAATCCTATTTACATTAAGTCTCTAATCTAGTTAATGAAATGATGCAAGCAACATGTGACAAAGTGAATATCTTCACTGGGAGACATGAACAGTGTACATGTTTGATGTGTGGACTTTTTTTTTTACTTTTTGCTGTAGAAATAGAAAATATAAACTGATTTTACCTTCATAGCAGCTATGAGCATTTAATACAGTGGACATTTACCTACAGCCTTACTAATATTCCTAGCTAAACATTTCATATCAATATCGCATTAATAAAAACAAAGTATACCAATTTCATGGCTTTATTTTATACAGTAAAGAGTTGCCTGCATTAACCCAAAGAAACCAATTTTTATCTTTCGTTATTCCAGTTGCATGAACATGAAGGCTGAAAATGAATTAGTTGCAATTCACTCACTGCACTTTCACTGGTGTATGAAGTGGTCTCTTATGTTAATTTGAAAAAAAATAATTAAATGTACATTAAACAGCATCAGCAGTGTAAAAATTATTTGCAACAACTAAAGTCTTTATATAGATAAGAACTCTTTACTTGCAACTGTCTATATACTTGAGAAACATACCAATATCATTACGTAGTTGCAGAGCAGGGGTCGGCCAGATACGGCCTAGCTAGTAGTTTGTTCCAGCCTAATGCCTCCTGGTGGATCTGGCCTAATCCTGGCTGGCAACCCGTGGCTCCGGAGCTGTGGGTTGCCAGTTTGATCGACCAGGGGGTGTTAGGCCAGAGCTTCGGAGCCACATGCGGCTCGAGCCTCCTCTTGCTGTGGCTCCCTTATTCACCACGGCCAGTGTTAACACTTGCGCCGCTGGGGTAAATAGAGAACGCCGCCTGAAGGGGAATCCATCTCCTCAGCAATGCATACGGAAGAGAGGGATTTCCTTTCAGGGGGCGTTCCTGGTGGGGGGGGGGTGGAGCCATTAGTGTGGGACTTGAGAGACAGTCCGGCCTAGTGTGCACCTGCCAACTCCTGAAATGGCCATGTGGCCACGAAAGTTTGCCTGCCTCTGCAGTAGAGTAATTGACTGCACATCTATAATTGGAATCTCCCATTTCACTACATCCCAAAGGTTTTCAATGTAATGTTTGAGATTATTTTAACTGACAGGGCTTACTATGTGGCTCATCAAGCCCCTAGAAGATTGGTACACTGCAAGTCAAAGAGATGGACATGTTCAGCAACAAAATTTGGGTGTGGCATCTAAACAATGTACAATTGGTACTAAGGAGCCAAAAGCGTACCAAGAAAATCTCTCACACTATTACATAACCACCAGCTTAACCTTTTTTTTTTAAAGCAGATCCTGGTGGTTGACCGTACCATTCTGAGATTACTGTAGTATTGTCCGATGATGCTGCTAGTGTGCTGTTACTGGACAGGAGAATGATATTTAGGCAGAACCTGGACAAGTGGTAAATTTACTCCACCTCTAGTTAATTTAAAAAAAATATTTATATTAAATATTTTCTATTTTAACACATATATGTTATTTCTTTATTATTTCTGAAAACAAAATAGTTTTTGAACTTTAGTTTAAAGCCTTTGATGGTGGTCCTCCATGCATTTGCAAAAATGGATTTTACAATTCAATGGAATATTTAATTATTTATATTTACACTTAATATCAAATTGTTACAAGCAAATACTTGAAAGAAAATTGCCTGCATCTGAGAGAGTCTGAAATACAGATTTTGTTCCCTGCAAACTACTGGTGTGTTATGTGTCTTTTCCATCCATTAAATTGAATGTCTGGAGTGAACTTGAGTGATGTGTCTTATACTGCTTTAAAGCAGTTATTAAAACTAGTATGCATAAATATGCACAAAAGCTTAAGTCACCAGCAGCTCTTTTTTTATGCTGAGAAATACTGTGAATTCAGCATGATTTCTCAATACAATTTATGGTGTGGGTCTAGAATTAATACCATGCCACTATTTATCTCCTCACAAAACTCATTACAGTGAATGTTAAGCAGGATGAATGGCTCTATGATTTATATGAAAAACCAGGAGTTATATCATGCATGGGGGGATTCCTACGCAACTCAAATATTAACCATTTGTTTAATTTAAAAAAACACATGTTCAAGCATTTGTTTTCCTCATGAAAGACCAAGTTTCAAAATACCTTCAGGTGCCAGTTTGTTCTTTGCTGATAATACAGAAAAAGAGGTAAAGTGTTCCTATGTCCTAAGTCACAAGAATCAAACTTGCATTTTTTTCCATTTTACAGTGGCAATATAAATCTAATTTTACACAACAAAAAAAAAAATAGTAGCTTATTTTTTTATTGCAGAAAAGCCTCATTATCCATTTTCAACAATACAAGTGCATGAGATAAGAGCGCATCACACTCAGAACATTTTAAAGGACTTTCCATTACAAGGTAGGAAAAACACAAAGGTTGTGCTAAAGGTTATAGGAGGGTGCTGATCACACAGTGCTCATTCTGTTCTATTAGGAGAGGGGGATAAGTGAGCAACACCCTGCTGTGCTTGACTTGTATAGCGGTTGTTCCCAATCAGTGGTTCATGGATCTATCCTGGCCGATCCATGGACATCCGGTGACCACTGAACATGTCAGATTCTTGCATGAGAATGACAAAAGCTTTGGTCTTGAGGGATAATCATTTGACCTGTGTACAACCTTACAAGAAGCAAAAATATCTATGGAAGAATGATATCTATACAAAAAGAGTAGGTAATGTAATTTACTTGGAATTTTTTTTTAGAACTCTGAGATCAGGATCAGAAAAAATACACGCACCTAACTGCACAAATGTGTGGAAAACATAAAAAAAAAAAAAAACTCATATTAGAGGCAGGATTAGTGTTAATTATTAAAAAGGTTTCACATCTTATTAATGTCCTAAGCTTAATTACCAAAATCACAAATCCATAAGCTTAGTAGAAAAAAAAAAAAAAGACAAATGTATGTGCTGAGTTAACCAGATTAAATAATGCCTGAGGTTAGACAATCACATGAATCAAACAGCAATCTATTTTACCAGACTGAAGACTAGAGACAACAGAGGTATCCATCATTTCTATCCGCTGGATGATTTGTCACAAACCCAACACTTTTCTTCGGTATTAGTACTGGGGAATGGTGAATGAATATTAAATCTTGTGCCAATCCCTACATTACATACTATCAGTGAACTAATGACTATATAAAATACTGGTCAGAAAAGTATATCAATATATAAGAGGCACTTGGCAAGGAAAAAAAATTACTGGGGAAAAAAAAAAAAAAGACAAATGTATGTGCTGAGTTAACCAGATTAAATAATGCCTGAGGTTAGACAATCACATGAATCAAACAGCAATCTATTTTACCAGACTGAAGACTAGAGACAACAGAGGTATCCATCATTTCTATCCGCTGGATGATTTGTCACAAACCCAACACTTTTCTTCGGTATTAGTACTGGGGAATGGTGAATGAATATTAAATCTTGTGCCAATCCCTACATTACATACTATCAGTGAACTAATGACTATATAAAATACTGGTCAGAAAAGTATATCAATATATAAGAGGCACTTGGCAAGGAAAAAAAATTACTGGGGAACGGAGTTTGTGGGGAAAAAATAAAGGTATAACAGAATATACAAGAGAATGTTGTACTCAGAGTGCTTAAATATAATACAATCATGTAATCTTGAAAAATTAACAGAAGTGCTAAAAATGCTGTGCATCCCAGAAGTAATAAATAAATAAATAAATCACACATACACAACATCATGGAAGGTCCTCAATAAATATTGTTTAAGGTTGTAATAGCGTTACATTTCTTCACTGTGAATATCATTGTTTTCAAGCAATCACGATGATCCCCTTGGTTAGAATACTTTGTATATTTAGCTGTTGTCTAAAGTTAGGCTTTAAAAAAACAGGTGAGGCCAAAATAGTCTTACTATATTGCTTCCAATAAAGCAAACAGATTTCATCATTTAAATGAATGCAGTCTTCTTTATTTCCTCAGGACAAGAAATGGCCAGGGTACCTAGCTAATCTCCTAATTAAATGAAATTAAAACATTTTTATTACCAGCTAATGTTTTTTTCAGATTATATTCATAAAAAAATGTGTTTTTTTCTTTCATTTTTTTGGAAGTACTTATTTACAAGTACAAGATTTATTGAGGAAGGGACACTGCCTGTCCATTTCTGTAACTATGACCTGTCTAATTATGGAATTTTAAAAGTAGAACTTTAGTTCTGACCTGCACTTGACATCCTTCAGGCAGGGAAGCATGGGGACATTGCTGATTGACTTTTGTTGGATTTGGGAGAATAAAAACCTTAATAAAGTAAACGCAATGTAAAATATGATGTAAGCAAACAAAAGCCCATCCACATTGTCTATAATAGATATTTTACATACTAATCTGATAAAAACGTGTTTTTCCTTTATGATTAGACCAATAAAATCAAATAAGTTTAGGGTTTGCACACACTGTAAAGAATACCAATATTACAATATTTCCCATGATGCTTTTGTAAATATATAGTCTGTCCAACAGGACCAGCATGCCCAGTTCATACTACGACTTTTAGACTGCTAAAGCAGGGTGAAGGTATTCTGAGCAATCAGTCCTGACATCCATAAGATGTCCATTTGGCATCTACCTGCTACTCTGCACTGGAATGACCGACTCTTCCATTTCATATTAATTTGTTCTCCTCTGTACTAAAGCAAAAAAAAATAATATATGCAGAGCAAGAGCTAATAACAGGAAAAAAGATCTTCAAAAGAAAAAGAAGGGATCGCTAATGATGAAACAAACAGATATGAATACATTATAAATGAAGCCTCAGGGGGGTAAGAGGACAGAAATTCTCCCATCTATGCATTGCACGATACCAGATACTGTTATTTTAGCAGTGTTTAAGTGTTTGGAAAACAGAAATCAAAATCAACACATGGTGTAGTATTTAATCACATCCAAGAAACAAAACACAATAAGTATTCCATTAGCATTTCCCCTGCAGAGGAGTCCCGGATCTAAAATGTAACAAACAATGCTTAGTCAGATTTTCAACTCACTTCTGTGTGGCTGAAATTCTAATGAGAAGCACTGGGGACCTAATTTCCTTTTAGCATCGTACAAAAAGGCAAACTTCGCTATAAAGGATGGTATTAAAATGCATCAAAGTACCAGTCCGCTGTGCCTCTGTGTACGATCATGGCTTTGATATTAGTAAGCAGCTCGCTTTTGATTAAAAGGAAAAGTTCTTGTTTTGTAAAGTATTGGAGGAATCCAGCGAATAAATTGCATCCCGCTGTTTTATTAGAGCATCAGCCTCTCCAGATAATCTAGCAAATACACTTGCTTAAAAAAAGTCATATAAATCATATGACACTGTCATATGGCAAAGATTGTTTACACAAGCACTTTAAGGGACAGGTCATAAAAAGCTGGATGGATGCAGGTGTTCTATATTAGCAGCATGGCATATTTGCTTCACTATGAGAATATAAAATTCTAGTGAAAGTCAAGGCTATTCAGCAAAACTCACTATTACGGCAAAAAATAGGGACGACAGTATTAGGGTAGTTTTTAAGCGTTCCATGGGCAATAAATGGCTTGATTCAAATACATAAACATACACTGCAAATAAGGCAACACTTTACAAACATCCTGAACCTGCCCCTCATTTTCTGGGGAGATTAGATATTGAGGAACATATGGAGAGAAAATGAAAAATGATATTCTTAGCTGATTCTTAGCAGTTTTTTTAGCAATGTTTTCTTTTTTTCTAATAGTTAAAACAGGGCTTTTACTTATGTCTGTGACCCCCATTGGTGAAACAAAGGGAGAAGTTGTTGACAGGGCCAGTAGAAACAAATATCAAAACCTTATCTGGCAGTTCTAGGCTCTTACCACTCTACTCATAATGTGCTTTTGTCCATGTCTTAGTTGGAGTAAGTTTCCATCACTACTTCTTACAAGACGGATTAATCTCCCCAACTGGACACTCATCAATAAAAGCTCTATACTAGGCTATTTGGTTTTAAACAGAATTAGACGTGTTTTGCCAATTCAAAAAATTGCATTTGACTCTATCCTACTATATTATAGAATATCTTTACATAGTCGTGTAAAACAGAAACATTCAAAGACCTGGACTGTTGTCAGTGGCCCTTTGGTGATCAACCTCACCACCACCTGGCTTTATGAAACAAAAAAAAGGCTTGAAGCAAAAAACAGCTGCACAATGCTAAACTTTCTTGATATTCACATTACTGTTAATAGGACAACCAGTTAATATTCCAACCCTTGTGGTCAGTGACCTGAAATTATATCTTACTGAAACAGGAAGCCTAAAAATATACACCAGCAGGGTATGAAGAATAATTAAAAGTAAACCAATATTATTACACAGTATTCATATAGCTCTGACATATTACGCAGCGCTTTATAAAATCCATAGTCACATCACTGTTTCTCAAAAGGGACTCACAATCTAACGTCCCTACCATAGTCATATGTCTTTAATACAGTCTTAAGCCAAATAACCTTACTGAATGTTTGGGAATGTGGGAGAAAACCAGGGTACCCGGAGGAAACCCATGCAAACACGGGTAGAACCTGCAAACTCCATGCAGATATTGTCTTGACCGAGATTTGAACCTGGGACCCAGTGCTGCAAAGGCCAGACGGCTACCTCTGAGCCACCATGATGACAATTTGTGCATCCCACAATTGTTGACTATATCCCAAATAAAAAGGCTTGTCTAGTGTAGGCATAGCAAAGGTGGTAGTTAGTCCAAATGGCTTGAAATGCGGTGCCTGCAGTTTATGACAAGATTAGGCAACAATTTCATCTGCAGGTGGCTTCAGCAAGTGATTCCATGCAAAAATTAAAAAAAAATGTAAGCAATAATGAAGAAAAAAATTAAAGAAAAACACACATATTACTGTTTTTTTATATCTTTTGATCAGATATCTATAAGCTTAACCAATTCCAGCATATCACATCAGCCACCAGTAATAGTAAATATGGAACTACAATAAAAAAAAATGGGTTGGATCTAAATTCATCCTGCTAGACTTTTAAATCTAACAGAAGGTATTTTAATGCATGCAAGCACTGAAAATTCAAATAAAATGTTCTTCATAGTAGCTGGTTCACAAAAATTGTTATCTACTCCAAAATACTACTATTACATGTGGACATGCATTGTTTTCCTCCTTTTGACATGCATTTGAAATCCACATGAAAGTCTGGAAAATCCCATCAACTTTAAATTAAGCAATATACATGGCAGTTCAAAGGCTGCGTTTGACTTGCTTTTGCACTAAGCTTCCTCCAATGAAACCTGTCCTATTGAGAGGACACAGCAGGTTAAACCTTTTGTTCTGAAATGCTGTGCCATTAAAAGTTATGCATATGCAGTGAATGCCTGTCAACATGAGCCCTTAGCAAGTTCAAAACTGCAACTTGTTCTAGATGGACTTTAAATTCAATGGACATGTCTCCCTCAGATCTACCCTGCATTTCCAAATTTGGCCAATTGTACTATTCACAGCTCTGGTACTTTATAGAGTACCGACTTCCCTCCTGGTACATGTAAAAACCATTTACACTGTTTGCTGGAAGGCCCCATAGCCATTCTGCTGTGGGGCCATAGTCATGGGCTTATTAAAGTAAGGTACCTACACCTACATAGTATAATCAAACTTTAAACTCCTAAGGCATCATAAGTGCACCCTGCCATACATATCATTGTGGATACAGTGTCAGATATTAAGGGCGTTCACCCCGTAGGTTTACATTTTCAATGATAGACGGGAATGTCTAGCATTTTATGGTAACTAATATACCTGGCACACAAGTGTTTATAAAGTCAGTACTAAATAGGTTTTATCAATAATCAACATTTAGATGGCTGCATCTGGCTACAAAAGATCACCAGAAGAACAGAGACAACCACGAGGAGCTTTTAATTAGCACAGAAACCGTTTGCACTGCCTGAGCATTTTAGTTCCCTCGTGAGGGGACTTGTAGGGATATAAGATCCATTCATCACATGTTTCTGTGACATGGTCCCAAATTACATGTCATTGCTATAGTTGGAAATGTAATCTTGTATTTGTTCAATTTATCGGTCTGTTTGCATGCAAAAAGGCCACACCAGTGTTATTGATTTTTCCATTTGGAAACCATTGTATGAACACCACAAATAGCACCAGAGACAATTTGGATCTACAAAAGCACTTACACATTAGTTTATAAAGTACAGAGAGTAAAGTTAATTTAATAAAATAATCTATAAAGTAAATGATTGTATAAAAAGAGCAGTACCCAATAGTAATGAGATTTAGGTAGAAGTATGATCAGGGAAGGATAAAACAGAGCTCAGTAATGCACAGATCCCGATAGGGCAGATAGCATTGTACAAGTCTACTGTCACCAGGGCTGTCATCCTTAGTGTTCATTCACTACAACAACATATGTAGGCATTACTTCACTACCTGTATGCTTGTCTATAGGTCAGTGACACTGACCAGTAAAGCAAAGATAGGATGATCATACACTTTCAAAAAAGCCTACAATAATTGCCCTGCACTTTTATTTGTTAACAGGCTCCCTTTAAAACTGAACTTAGGCCAAACTGCAAGACTGTGATTTGCTGTAGCAGCTTCCTTTATCTATTTTTCAAATACTCAAGATAAACAGGCAAAAATATTTGAAGTGCAGCAATGGTGACAACTATATCTCCTGTCTTAAACACAAGAGTTGATTAAATGTAGCCATCCAGGAACGTGAACTGTGAATTGCAGGTTTTTCAGCAACATCCAAATATTGTAAGCTTCCGCATACCATTTTTGTTGGGGTCCAGATACAGATACACACTAAACTTTGCCCCAATGCCTTAAAAACAGCTCTTCCGCACACAAGAGCAAAATGATTTGTAAAGGGCTGGGAAGCAAGTCAATAAGTGCCAAAACTCTTGTATAAAAACAAGTAAAAAAAAAAAAAATAATAATAATTTGAGGAAAGTAGACTTTAGAAGAACTCAAGGACATGCTGTTGTTGGACCAAATGATGAAGATTCTTTATTAATATGAAGGTTTTAAGACAGGAAATTCAGTGCTACAGAAGCATTACAAGAGTGCTGAATTTAAGGATGAGATATATCTTACATCCAGTGAGTTGATGTTGCCAATGTCTCATTAGGCTCTATAAAGATACCTGTTATAGGTAGAAAGTCCACAAGCCCTGCAGAAATACGTATTGTTGGCAAGTAATTTTAACCATTGAACTACAGGTCACATATGGGTTTATAATTTGTAGAGGGCACTTCAATGCATCTACCATCCAGGCATGTGATGGAGATCACTAAATGGCTAACAATGGCTTCTATCCCAGGTGAAAAAGATGGGATAGCAAGAGGAAAAAGGTAAGGTTCACTTCAAAGTTTGTTAGTGCAAAGATCTCAGCAATTATTAAACTCTATTCAGCAAATTTTTAATATCATATTTAATTACAATGTCGGTGGAAAGCTGAACACCTGCTAGATGGTCACCCGATATAAACACAATCTTTGTCTCAGACAACAATTACCTGAAAATGAACACCAAGCTGTATGTTTTTTATATATTATATACATTATAAAATAAATATTTTATTGGACAATTATCTTTTAGAAAGTCTGACAGAAGAGATTACTGCAAAATATTTTTATTTCTCTATATAGGAGTGTAGACCTTTTCTCATTTTACAGGAGAGGTTTCCTATTGCTTTAGGAAACGTAACAGAATGGCCTAGTGGCAAATAACTGCTTTGTACATAGCGAGCCCAAGCTCCACGAAAGATTATTGTCTTCAATGACAGCGATTAACTGGATCCCAGTCCTTCATTTAGATCTGTGTGTGGATTACCTGCATAGGTGAGCGAAAGGGCACGAGCCCTTGGGACCAATTACTGGTCACACACTTCATTTTTGCAGATATGCAGAGTTCAAGAAGTGATAGGCATTTGTCAAGGTAATTAATGCCAATTTCTGTATAAACATACACATCCAATACATTGGGAATATTTCACCTCCCCCTCCCCCCTATTTGTAGAGGAAAAAAAAAAAGACCACACCAAGTATAAAGATTTATTGAGCCTGACCTCCTTGTTATGCAGAAAGACATTTTTTTTAGGGCCCTACATTAATCACCGTCTTTACAGGCCAATAACTCCAGAGTTGAATTTAGGATATCAGGCTGAGCTAGAAAAGTGTGATCAAACCGTCATAAGCCATGGAGTATGGACACAAGATAGATGCTTACAAAACATCACCAGCTGAGAGTTACCTTATACATTACAGCTTTTCCTACAACTGATCCATCAACATCACTAGTGGTGTAGCCTCAAGCAGCTTCAAAGAATGGAAGATTAACTCCAACCAGTGCTTACTGGATTGTAAGAGATACTCTAGTATGCAACTAATTTAACCATCAATTTATCTTAGCAGTATAGGTGTGATAGATATGTCTGTAAAGGTTATTTTCAGTTTCTTAACTTCTTCAACAAGATATTGTTTTGTTTTTTAGGGTAATAGGGCAGTTTCCCTACCACAGTGTTAAGCTTTCCATCCTTTTCATTACATACCTTTGCGGTAAGCCACAATATTCTGACTTCAGGAGCAAATGCTTAACTTTAAACAAAATTGCTGTATGGTGAATCTATCTTGGTTAGAGATCCCCTTCTCTAATCAGCATGATTGGCAAGCAACTTGTATTTCCAGAAGAGGTCAGCAAGTTTTGTATGTCATTTAGCATAGGTTAAAAGTCATGGGCGCAACATCTCCCCCAGTTGTTAACCTTTTGTACAAAAGCAACCATATCCAGCCTGGGTGTCCATCTGTTGTATTGGTAGGTTTGCGAAAAAATAATTTTGTGAAATAATTCTCAAGATTTTCATGATCTCACAACCAAGTATCTAAAAGGAAGGTTTAAGAAAGTTGTTAAACGTTTAGAAACATCTGCTCTACACTAAAAGAGCTGGAAGACTGGCAAGATTCTGCTGCAAATGAAAGTAGTAGGTAGGAGTAAATATTTCTGTATTCCAAAAAATCTAAATTGAAAATGACATTTCCCCTCAATTCTTTCAGAATAAGGGCTTGATTTAGGTTTGTTTACTGATGGTTCCTATAGTGCAAATACATCATTGTACAAAAATTTGGGTACAGGTTCACTTTAAGGCACCGACATTGTGTAGCATTATATGCAAACTGTGCTTACTTCCTTGTATACCAAAGACATGACTGCCTAAATACAGGCATAATTACAAACTATATAAAAATAAATGTCTATAGATGGGAAAAAATCCCAACGCATTTCACCTTTATAGGCTTCCTCAGGAGACTTATG
>NC_092859.1:67462923-67464484 GCF_032062135.1 Pyxicephalus adspersus
CAGTTCAGCAGTTCCTGATGCTACATCTTTGTATGGGGGCACCACCACCTGGCCACAATTGCCATCTACATTGAAGGTCCTCGTCTGGTATTTTTACTCCTATAAGGATTCTCTGGAATTTGCCCTCTCCCTGACACACTCTTGACTCCTCTCTGCAACCCATAAGTCCCCTGAGGAAGTCTATAAAGGCTAAACGCGTTGGGGCACCGCTACCTACCTTTCAGGATATTTAAGTGTTCAAAACATCTTAAATCACCCGAATTGAACTAACCGGTCCAAATAGACCTCTCCCCACAAAGTGGAATCTAGGGGCTTGAGCTCTATGCTATGGCCTGAAACATGGACATTGTACCTTTATGATTTTGATATATGTTTATGTATGTTAGATGACTTTTAATATAACCTACTCAAGATATAAACTATTTTATTTGGGCCTACAAACCCCAGTTTTTTCTTTTTCTATGTTGTGCCGTAGTGTACTGCACAAAAAGTAAACAAGGTCTTAATTAGGGTTTCATTACTGCCTTTCAAAGCATGCCACTGTCTGCAAACAGGACGAATGTTAATTGTCAAGACATCAGATTTGCAGACAAATCAATCAAGATAATCAGAACCGAAAACCCATAATAGAATACTTATTCAGAATGAATTAAAAATATCCCTTAGATCCCTTTTGCAGCATTTTACTTGGCAAAATGCCAAACACTGGGCAGACAGGTTCCAAAAGTTACCAACAGCATTTCAAATTAAAAAATTCATTACATCTCTCAATGCTTTTCTGAGCACAGCAATTTACAGGGAGTGTTGTCAGCCATGCTATGTGGACAATGGACAGAAAACCCTTTAGTGCAAAATCCCAGAGCAGATCATGTTCAGCTGAGTGGCAAATACAATCAATACATAAAGTCATAATAACTTAAGTTAAATCTGAAACAGGAGGCTACTCAAGTGCATGATGGACACCATCATCACTACTGTCATAAAAGTAAAATATATTTTTACAAGCAAGGCAAGAAAAAAGAACTTTAATGATAAATCTGGCCATTAACAGTCCTTTTGACTTTAATTTTGTTGTTTGTTGTAATCAATAATTGAGCAGAATTTGCAAAATATATCAGGCTGCAAATGCAGATAACCTTCTAATATGATATTATATACTTTATCAAAAGGTGCAGACTCAGAGCAATATCAAAGAGATGGCAAGCCAAGGAACTATCATTTTTTTTTTTTTTTTTTACAATAACTGCCTCCACTGCACCTGTGTTACGCCTCAGCTTGAGATTGTCCAGGCAACTACCGGCTAGGTCTTATCTGGCCTAAAGGTGGGAGTTTGCCGACCACTGCTTTAGACTTAAAATTTCCATTGGAACACCCCCACCTATGATAAGCCCAACTCCTCAGGATCAATTCTCCTCTAAAATCAATAGTCCTTTATATGATATATTCCCCAGTTTCAATCCTTTCTTTCTCAGCTTTATTGTAATTTCTTTCAGTTATCAGATGAAGAACCCAGTCTTTGTACATACTGTCAGAAATAAAGGCTTGCACAATATATGGTTGT
>NC_092859.1:67467300-67509398 GCF_032062135.1 Pyxicephalus adspersus
GAGTGGAGAATGGTTAGAATATATGTGGGGTTTTACAAACCATCCAAGTCCCATCTTAAACTTGCACTTTTATTTCTGGTCATGTTGTCACTGGGACAAAACTGGGACTTCAGGAGCAAAAAAACAAAATACAATAATTAAAATTCAACAGCCCAATTAAGAAAACTGTCACTTTCTGTCCCCTTAGGGGTCTCAAGGACAGAAAACAACAGCAATAAAAAGGGATTAACAAGAAACCCCTCCTTCGAAGTGATTTGCTATCACTCTCTATCCCGAAGTGACCTATCAGCAGATCAGAGAATAAGGGCTACAACAAAAAGCTGATGGTTTCCCCAAAAGCTAAAAAGTTTTAGCAGTAGTTACACATCAAAGGATGGTCACAGCCCAGTCATTAACTTACATCAGTTGGACACATGCATCCTACAGATACCAACCCTAGCACAAATACACGTTCAAATAAAAATCTCTGCTGCAGCTTGGGGAACAAAAAGGTGGTCTATTGGTGTGAAAGATCCAGAGTTCAGCAACGTTACGCTATACAATTCAGACAGTGATTTGGTGTGTTTTGCACAAAATTTGCTTACACATTATACCCTTTATATAAAGCAAAAACATTTGAACAAAACCACTACAATATCTAAAAAAAATGTAAGATAATAAAAAGAACCCCCCCCCCCTTCCCCCCAAACTTGGGCCATAGGCAGCACTAAAAACCTTTGTAGTAGATATAACATTGAATGTGTGTATGTATGTTCCACCATCACTCGAAAACACATGGAGACATTTCAACCAAACTTGCTATACATATGACAGACTCATGTGAGTGCACGAGTCATCTTTGTACAGCACTGTGCTATATGTCAGAACTATATTTGTATGTATGTATGCCGTCACTAAGAAAACACATGGAGACATTTTAACCAAACTTCCCATACATATGACTTTGTACAGCTGTGGTATATGTAAGAGGTATATTTGTGTGTGTGCATGTGCGTGTGTGTGTGTATATATTGCTCAGTAACAGTGTGCCTTTTGCTTACATACTTTTTTTTTGGACTCTTTCTACAATTTTCTGGCCTGTAATATTGTCTTTGAGATAACGTACGGCAATTGGACGAGTGCAATCAAAGGCAAAAAAAATTAAAACACCGTAGACAAGAAAATCACTAAAGCTTTATTTTGATTTCTACTAAAAATGTAAATATTTTTTTTTTCTAAAATCTGCATTTAATTTATATTATTATTTATCAATAATATTGCACCCTTGTTTGGAAAATTTCGTTAGAAATTTTTGATAAAAATTTTTTTTTGATAAATTACACGGTTGTGGTCTATTATTTCATTATTTTTTATAATTATGTATTATAATTATGTAATATAATTATAATTTATGATTATAATATAATTATTATACCCGGGAGTTAATCCTAAGAATTACAGGCCCACAATATAAACAAAAAACGCAAAAAAAAATAGGATCACTTTTTGCATCAAAAAAATGACAGAATTAGAACGCTAGGGGGTTAAATAGGGGTTGGAGGAGAGAACCCTGTCAAAAGGACAGAACAAGACAGGAAGGCACATGTAATGATAAATGTTATTTCAATGTAATTAAATAAAAATATATATACACACATACATATACACACACACACTCACATATATATATTATATATACACACACATGCAAACTGTTGTTTGTCACAGTTGTACTGCCTAGACAGAGTTCTGATCCACAAATTAGAACTGCCTTCACATTGAGGATCAAAACTCAACATTTCACACGTACCTCTCCAGGATTTTGTTGCTGTCTATGTTATCATGTGGTAGATTTCCCCATTTCCTGCCCAAGTGACAGATGTCATACAGAGCAAGAAGAGAAATCTCTATAGCAACAAAGACAGCATTAAAACCTGACAAAAAATAGCAGCATTTTACGGTCAGTTACACCATCTAGTCCTATATATTTAGCTTGATTTTTTTTTTGCATAATTATAAAGGTGGCCTGTTTACCTAAATGGGCTGCTTAATGTACCACAACACACAAAAATAGTATTTGTGCCGTATCACTAAACGTATTACCATGTATTGCTATACATTACTACAAGTCAGTAGTGTTAACCCAGGCTAGCTTGTATGGCAACCTAAATATACAAGTTCTGGACCACTTTCCTTTGCCCCTCACAATTACCATATTTACACTTTTACCTTCAATTACTTAATAAGATAAGGAACAGAAGGTATAATAATACTTAATGATAATGCTAGCACCCATGTATTTACAGTCCTTTGTTCTTGACTACTCAGAAAGCAGGACTGTGCTAGTATGGTGAATTTAAAAGATCAGCTTCTTTCCTGGGACCTACAGGACACCAGGCTGTATTGTCATAGGGTAGTAGCACATCATGTCAAAGCAATTTGAATGATGGTCTTTCTTTCCTATAGCCACTATTCAAAACAAAACATTTGACTGTATTTGGACTTGGATAATTGAGTTATAAAAGTAGATAATAATGCCGTGGTATTTCCAGGACGTTAGTTAGAACCAAGGAAGCTATTTGAACGGTCTTCAAACAAAACCAGTCCTGTATGTAATATCAAATCTAAACTACTAGCCATCTCCTCCCTTCACAATCATATCTAGCACAAATGTTTTCCCTGGAGCTGGGCTTTTAGCATAAGCAACAAGACAACATCCTTTCTGCAAATTAAGGCAGGGTAGAAAACCAATAAATTAGTAAATATCTAAAATCCTTCATGTCTGTACAAGCTATTGACTTACAAGCAAGATCTAGGTTACATTTTTCTATCTAATAAAAACTAGAGGGTTTATGCAAACAAGATTTATCACGTGTCAAATCCTGGACTTCTATTGAAAAGTCACACAAAAAAACAGAAACAGGAAGATTAGTTGTATAGCGTACTGTCCTGTTTCCCTTTTCACAATGTTTACAGGATATCCGCCTATTTAAAGTTTATTTGGAGCATTACAAAGATCCCAACCTTCACGTGGTTTACTAGCAAATGCAAACCACTCCGTCCTTTATATTGCGCTTCCATGTTCCTACATGGAAAATGTGAAAAGCATACAGTTGTAAATTAGAAGCAACAAACTACTTTAAATAATAGAAAAAGGTCTCAAACTGGGCTATCCTGGCTAAAGAATATTGGAAAGGTTAATAAGGACAATTAGCACACATTACATTTATCATTCTGTTCTCTCATTTATAGGCATATTATATGCATAATGGATTCAATGTGATACACAAGAACCCCAACACCTAAAACCCAAACTAGCCATACACTGGTGAATTTACCTGTTTTAACAGTCTATTCAATTGTTTATTTGAATCAACTATTAATAATTCTACATTTAATCACCTAAAGCTGAAAGAAACTCAGTTTTCAGGGAGGAAAATGTTGAATATCTACCAGCTTTTTGAAACATCTCCATATGGTAAATCGAATTTCACGTACAATTAAAGTCTGAAGCTTACATACACTTAGGGTGAAGTCTTTCGGCAACTAGGCAGTTTGTAATAGTCAACTAGCCCAACTGGAGTCAACATGTGGATGTTATATTAAGCTCTATCACCATCTGATTCATCCTTGGAGAGGATATCTACACATCAGAAGTATAAACAGCATGAGGGTCATAAAGCCACCATCACACTCAGCAGGAGAGAGAGCTTTGATAATAAAAGAATAATCATGGGTAAGTATTTTTCCTTATGGACAACACATTGTTTTATTTTTCTTTGGAAAAAAATGAAAGTCCAGTGGCTCTATTTAGGGATACATTTAAAGCCTTACCAAGTATTGAAGGGGTCACTAGGTCCCCACAGGTTAGCATGGTTGCCTGAAAAAAAACAGGCAAGGTTCACTTTAAGCCATTTAGTTTAGTTTAACAATCATCCAAGAAGTATTCAGTGTAGCAATGCAGAGCAATCACCTCCTTTTGATGCCTTTATACATGTGCATTAAAAGTTCATAAATGCACTTATAGTTGGTTATTGTAAAAAGAAATACAGTTTCATTTAAGCACTCAAGCAAGGACCTTGGCTTACTAGAATCTGCATAATTACAATTATCACAAACTCGAGCTCTGCTTTATTCAGTTTCTTCAATAAGAAAGCCCTTTGTCCTCACCAGTGCAGCTGTGATTTGCATGGTGGCATTCTCAAATATTAAACACACCATCTTTATGCATGAGTCACGTTTTAAATATTTTGCTAATTTTTCTCTGTGCATTCATACACACATAGCTCAGAAACAAACAGGAGACCACGAGACTGTGCGTCAATGGTATCACACTATTGTTATTTGTTTCCTAGAAAAAAAATACAGCCTATTCCCAAGAGTCTAACATGATTAATGTGTAAGCCTTCGCAGAGGAAAGTCATTTTAAGTTTGCTTTAGAAAAGGAGGACTTGTGTCTTGTAAAACTCACAACTTTACAATAGACACAGGTTCAACTCAGGAACACAGGAATCTGTTAAAAAGGAACAAAGATTGGTGATTTTTTTTTAACCAGTTTTTGCACGAATCATATATAAAATAAATAATTAATGCACACACACACAGAGCAAAAATTCCAGGTCTTTAGGCTTGCTCTGTCAGGTGCTGCTGTTTGATAAGGGTGCGTAAGCCTACCAATTTAGGTTTAGTCTACAAGGAAGTTTTCCCCAGCATTTACCCTGAGGCTTTTAAAGCCCATGTTTGAAGTTCCTATGCATTCCAATGGGCTATTCCACACCAGGACGTGTCCTTGAAGCACATTTATGAGCTTTATCTTTAACGTTGCTTGCAACGTTCAAAAAATTAAAACACTGAGTTAACGCTGGAAAACGCCCAAAAAACTCCTTCATTGATTTCAATGAGATGTTTTTCCGTGTTTTTAAGGACTTAAAATATAAACGCGTTAAAAACACAGGAAACCGCGGCATAGGCGTTTTTCAGCATTTTAAAGGCAAGCTTTAAAAGGCTAAAAAAGTGCATAAAAACGCATATAAATGCAATAGGAACATTTACATACGTTTTTAAAAACGTCCATGTAGACACAGCCTTAAACTTCTTCCCTGCAGTTACATTTTTATTTTACATTCTTTATTGCTTCGGGTAGATGCATTTTCACAAACCAAAATATCAAAAGTCCCAATATTGTGTGTTGACAGAATGGGCACATTGTTCTGTGCCAACTTATATCAATATACCATAATCAATAGGAGGCAGAAGAAACCCTAAAGAAACCTAAAGCTTCACATGCTTGCTGAATAAGACCACATATCGGAGTTAAAAAAGACAACATGCATACTTGTTTTGAAACTAAATTGCAAATTGCCTTGTGGAACAATTTTCTAATTTCCCCAAACAGTCCATGCTGTTCTAAAACCAAAGCACTACAATATCATTTATTTGCAGCTATAGAAACAGCACTATGTGGTCAAAACATCCCAGAAGCCTCATACCACAACTTTTGGCTCAATGCTCTCTCAATAGTTTACATAGAAGTGGTAGATGAAGGACATTAATATGAACATCTTCAGGTTTGCTGCAGTAAGGCTCTGCTGTAATCTGTGTCAATATATTATGAAGGGATTTCTTTTTTCTACAAATCTGGAGTTTCTCTAAGATCTTAGATCAAAAACACTGTGCTCTGTTCCTGCACAAAAAGAAAGTGGTGTATGTTTTTATTCCATACAATACTGCAATATATTTACATACTAAAATACATAACACTTTGCTGGCTACTTCCATATTGAACATATGCTTGATAAAATGCCCAGAGGAACAATGCTGAGAGACACAAGCATCTGCAAAGAAGCAGCAGGAATTTCAAAAGACGACATATTATGCAGAGAATAGTACAACATTAGAGATTTTTTTCAACCAGCAGCACAAATATCACATGCACAGATAAAAGTAGGGCATGGAAAGAATGTTAATATTTCAAGCGTGCTTAAGGAGACCATTAATCCCTTATCACTTGTTACTGTCTTGCTGTAAAATGCCACAGAATCATCCATGTCATTAAATTAAGAGCATAGGATACAGGTTGCATTCTAGTGAAAAGTAATTCTAAAACAATAAATCAGACACTTTTTTTACGAAACATCTGCAACTCACCTTTTCTGCTTTGCCTGGCTTGCTGGAAGCCAAGCACATTCTTACATTAAAAGTCTGATTTGCTCAAGAGTAAAGTAAATCCACTCCAATAAATGCAGGAATATTAAAAAAGAAAAAAAAGATATGGCCAGATATGGCCCAGCCAGTAGTCCGTTCCGGTCTAATGCCCCCTGGTCGATCCAGTCTAATCCCAGCCGGCAGGGGTCGGCAACCCGCGGCTCTTGAGCTTCCTTGTTAATGCCTCCCTTCCCTATTAACCGCGGCCTGCGTTAACACTTTCGTCACTGGGGTAAGGGGACATTCCCGCATTGCGGAGGAGAGGGATTTCCCTTCAGGGCGTTCCTGGGGCGGAGCCATTAGCGAGAGAGAGAGTGCGTCCTAGTGTGAGTGAGTCCTAGGCCTAGTGTGCTTTCTTGACCTTCTAAAATGGCCTAGTAGCCAAAAAAGTTTGCCGAGCCCTGACCTACAACATCATGGTGGTCAAGGCCAACACTAGACACAGTACAATTGGCTCCAACTCACATGATCACAATTTTGTATTGTTTTCCTGAAAGCCATGTGAAGGGTGTGATGATCAGCTAGTTGTTTAACAAGATGAATTACAGCTTACTCTCACACTTCCAAGAAACACTATTTAGACTATTAGCTCACCAAAGTGAACATTTTTTTTCTATACATGTGATTAGGTAAGCCTCGCAAATTAACTTTTATCACATTTACTAAGCTAAATCAATTATTCCTTGTAGAACAAAAAGTCACTAGAAATGATTGTTCAGTATTGCATTTGTAAAGCCATTAAACAAAACTAAAACCATAATTGTTTAAGTAACAGTGACTTAGTGTCTGTACAGATGACAAACTTTCTAAACGGATACCGGTCATCATTTATGTCATTTTTATCATGTTTTAGGTTTATCAATAAAACAAGGGTTGCTCATCCAGGATATATGAACAGCCTATTTCAAATACCCAATCCATCCCTTTATATTCTCAACAGCTGGATGCTTAAAATGCATATAGAGTAACTATTAAAATACACTCCTACACCATTCTTCAGCATCTTATGCAAACCATCACAGAAAAATACTACCAGAATGTTTTTTTGATGAAGGAATCACATACCAGAAATTGTTTCCACTAAAAAGGCAGTTTAATAATAATTGTCCCATCAATCAAATATCTATACTCCATCACTAAAATCTTGCAACTTTAACATTTTAAAAAAAACATTTTATTTTCACATATGTTGTGCCAAAAATTTCTGAATTTGCTGTGCCAATATATCAGAATTTGCAGCTTTCATTTAATTACCACCTGGTGATACTGACATGAATATTCTTGTTTGGACCTCCTGTTACGGTGTGAAGGCAAAGTAAGGGTTTACCTAAAAAGATGAAACTACATGTTCTGGCACCAATCCAATTATATAAAACTAAACACATTCTTCAATTGTTGCTTTATCAAACTGTTTAAAGTAGTTTGTCCCCCCCCTCCTTTAAAAATGTGGTCAGTACTAGTACTTTAACAAACATTAAATAAAAATGGGGAATGGGTAAATGGGAACACAGATTCCATAAGGATATAGAAAGGACGATAAGCATATGGCCATGGTTGAGTGCAGTGACATTATCACAAGTACAGCTGTACAAGATACTAATGACAGAAGTGCTGTACTACTAGGCAAACACCATTATGAAATTCAAACACATGGTGTAGGCAGGTGGCCATAAACTCAAGATGGTTGACACACGGTCTAAACGATGGCAGTGAGATTTGGAGATAATCACTTGTCTTTGAACATTACATCATCTATGCACACACCGCATGGACTGAAAAAGTAATTTAAGCAGATAAGAGTATATTCTCCTAAACAATTCCTATTGTTCCTAATATCAGCACCAAGCACCATCATATTGCAATTTTATCCCCTGACATTAGTTGTATTCATACCTTATAATGTAAATATATAGGTATACAAATACAGCAAACCTCAGAAGATGAAAATTATATGACTTAGGGAAGCAATCCAGAATCAGGACCTCAATGTACATTTTCATAATAAACACATATTATGGGGTAATCAAAAAAAAAAAAAAACCGTTAATACATTCAATCTCCTAGGTCTGATAGCTGTAGTCATGATCAGTAAATGTTATGTTAAACAAACTGCTACCACATTTCCATATGCAACAGTGAAAAAGACCATACATTTGCCAATATCTTATTAGGAAGCTTTTTTGTGGTTTCCAGAGATCAGCAATGGAAAGCTATTATGAAATAGTAGTTATAAAACACCAACATATTACACAGCACTGTGTAAAAAAGAAACCTGTAAATGATAACACTACTATTCACACTACTGCAAAGCACTCTACAAAGCTATGAATGGGGTGTTGCAAGAAATCAATAAAAAAACTCTATTTACAGACAAAAACAAGAATATGAAAGGTGGAAAAAAAATCTTAACATACCCCTCCTCCTCTGTTTACCTGTAGAAAACTGAAACATTTTCTTCTTTCTCCTTTTAGTGATAGTTCCATTAAAATTGTGAATATCTTCAGACACTATAAAAATTCCACGCAATTGGGGAAGCATCACAACAGATTACAAACTGATAGGTTTCCCAAAGAAAATACTTTTCTGTAAAAAGCTGGTTATGATGAATTAGGAGTGGTATGAAAAAGATTCCATTTTGTAATGAAAATGTTCAAACAACTAAATGATGTTTCATCTATTATAATTTTCCTTTTAACTCCACCAGTAGTCCAGTTTATCAAACAAGCTCTGTCTACTCTAGGTCAAGCCTAATATAAATGAAGCTCTTGGTGACCACAAACAAACTGGGATACTGACATCAGTGAATGGGCAGGTGGGTAGGTTAAAATCATTTAGTGCTAAATGAATACACCTGAGTTTCACCAAAGTGGTGGGACTGGACTGGAATCAACAATACATTCCAGTTCCAGTTATGTAGCCCTAAAGGGCCAATTTTACAATTAGAGCTTCAGGAACAAATGCATCTTCCTGCATCCATTTTTCTAGGAATTCAAAATAAACATGATGCAGATATGATAAAGTAATTCTTTAGGACGACATTACGCACACAATTGTTAGTGGTCCTATCATGGTACAAAGTTTTTTTGCAAATAATCCCAAGAGTTTTGACCAAGCAACAACAGATAGAAGCAAAGTAGCACATAGTAGCTAATAAATTCACAAGATCAGTGATTATTGTTACTACTTCCATGGATTACACTATAATGATTAATTTGTTTCATGTGCAACGAATCTAGTGAAGTAATTGAAATATGCTCCTGACAATGGTCAGTTGTCATTTTAATATGTCGCTTTTTAGAAGAACCGTTTTTTGTTGTTTTTTTGCTATTTGCTGAATGGTCTTTGAATAATTGAACATTGAGTATAAAAGTATGGAGATACAGCGCTGCGTAATATGTTGGCGCTATATAAATCCTGTGGGCAGGGGGGTGACCAAGCTGTATTTCTCAACTGCAGCAGAGAAAAGTAGGGTCACAATGCAAGCTTGTCTGTGTAAACATCAAGGCCATATGAACAAAAAAACAAAACCTTTTAACAGATTCCATATATGTGTCTCAAGTTTATTAGGTTGTTTTACTGGAGCTTTACCCAAATTAACCCTTATTGGATGTACTTGTACTGGGTGCATATAAACCACACAGTTCAAAAATCTGGGGACCAGCACTTACACTGATTCACTAGCAGGGGTTCCAAACAGTAATCTCAGGCCATTTTGGGTAAAACTCAGTCTGCAAATGTGTTTTAGGAATTTAGATAAATGTCCCCAGCAAATTATAGCAAAGTCACACTGGTGATCAATCATTCATTCCAACTGCACCTTTTAAACAAGAACACAGAGAACATCTGAAAAGAAAGCAAGGATTGATCTTGAGTGTTTGTATAAACTAAATATAAGAGGGAGCACGCTGATCTCCCAGCATCCCTCTCCTAAATTCATGCTTTCTTGTGGCTCAGTCATTGTGATTAAGGAGTTTAATATAATCACAGTTCTACCTCATCATTCTTATTTATAGCATAGCACATTGTGGACATGTGTTACTACCCTTTACAAATCTTCTGTGAATTCAGCTGCAAATGAAAAATCTACTACATAACACCTTCTAGAGAAAAAAAGAGAATTTGCTTTTTAATATGTTTGTAACCCAGGACACCAGAGGCAATTATGCACTTCTACCCATTTTCTATATGCATTGTATTACTCTCACAGTGCTCCAGTCTAGCATAATTCAACCATTCTCTTTATTTTTCTATGTAGTTTTATGAATACAATATCAAATTTCGTAAATGATTTTTGAATCTATTTCCTAGAGGGCCCCTTTACATTGCTACTGCTTGTTACTGCACAGGCATTAAAATGCAGCATAATACATGTGCTGCAATAAGGCAACTCATTCTGCCAATGCACCACACAATATCTTACAGATGGTTCTCATATTTTTGTTGTGGTGTGCTACAACATATGTGCTTTAGGCAAGGTGTGTTGGATAATGGCATGCAATGCACCAAAAACTGTGCATGCCATAGAAGTAGCATAGTAGATGCATAATATTTAGTAAAATGCATGTCTGCATTTGATTTTTTTGGGGCTTTTTTTCTGCATTTTTACTTGGTAATTCTGCCAGTAAAGCACCTTCAGTCTTACTGTGCCTACATACACTCCTCAGTGTACAGCAGGGGAGAAGGAATTGAACACGTCAACTTTTCAGTAAGTATATTTCTAATGTAATTGTTGACATGAAATGTATACCAGATGTTGTTAACAACCCAAGTAATCTGCACATACAAAGATATTAAAACAAATAAGTTAATAAATTATTAGGAGCACAGACGCTGACTCCATGTGCAAATGAGGCACAGACACTGACAACCTTTATAAGAGAGAGCCCAGAAAAAGACCCCCAATTTAAGGGGGTACAGATGCTCACCACCAATATCAGGGTGCACACACACACACTGACCATCAATGTAATACATTATGTGTACTTAGATTTGTGCACAGTACAGTACATAGTAACTTTCCAAAACATTTTTACTGTTTTACTATTATTGTGCTAGCATTATTAAGAGAAGTTATACTAAATGTCATGGATCTTAGTTGAAGTGAATAATTAATAGATAGATGGGGTGCCTCATTAGTGGAATCGTTATGACAGCCACCTCTATAGAGAATGATATTAACTGCTGTTTTATTAATAACTTTCCATGAATTAAGTTGCCATTGCAGAAAAAACTATTCTGGAACATCAATTATATCATCCACATGTGCTTGGCAGTAAAGATTACCACATGGAATTAGCATTCAATTCCTGTATCACCACACATAAAAAGGTGATAGTCTGTCCAAGAAATGTTCTGGCTACAAATGGATACAGTGATGTGCGTAAATGAATATATAAGCAGCTTAGTGAGGCAAAATGTAATGGTCCCTTTCAGCTCTATTCAGTTTTCAATCTGAGACTAGTGTCTCAGAAATGTAAATATTTCTTATATGCTCTCTCTTTAGAAAACCCACCTGGCTTATGTTTAGGTTCCCCTTTCCCAGAAGCATATGGCACCACTAGCCATACTTCCCCAGGGGTATTTAGGTGATCCTATTGAGTCAGGCCCTAGTCACCAGTTGTCTCCAACATTTTTCGGACCACTAAATTTACCGCCCCTGGACCGCACATGCATAAACTTCCCCTTTAGTGACGTCATGATCCCAGAACCTATCGCAGGTCTGAGCCTGTCCTGAGACACATCCCGACCCACTTACCTGAACCTGCCATCTGTACAAAGGAAAGGGGTCTGTGGTTCTGGCCGGTGCACTCCCCCAGCGGCCTTCATCTCCTGACCCCACTCGGGGGTGCACCAGCCAGAGCCACGGACCACAACAAGTTTCTTGCGGACCACTGGTTGGCGACCACTGCTAGTGCTGTTAGTGAACTAAAAATAAATATTCCTATTGTTTTTTATGATGATAAAATATACTTCTTAAACCATGAAGGTAAAATTACCGGGTGATTGTGCTACTATGAAGATTTGGTTCCAATAAGGAGTTTGAGTATTGTTAATAAAACCCAAACCCCCACCCCTAAGTGAGGCCTGGGGCAAGATGAGTAGTTGTCTCCAATTGGAGAGGTCCTGTGACAGTGAAGGATGCATTTCAAGAGGGCACAACATCAGGTGTATAGACCTGTAATGTGGTTTCCATTTCATGTGAAGACCACCATGAAGAATCCAGCAAGGTGATGAAAAATCTAGTTCTGCTGTATTATACCTAAAGAAAAAAATAAATTTCCCTATCTATAAAACCTTCATTGATGGAGAAAATTCCAGGTCTGTGTATTTTGATGACAGTACCATTCACAAAGAAAAATCCATAGAAAGCAAAAAAAAAGGAAAAAAACAACCTTATTTTTCAAGGCTAGCAACAAGTTTATAGAAAATCTGTGCTTAGAAAAAATGCAAGATTAAATTGTTGACTAAAAAATTGTAAATATCTGGCTTTTATGCAGATCCAATGACTTTACAATCGATGTAAGAGGAAAGTCTACTTTGCCCTGTACGAAAAAAGAAAGAGGTCACTTTTAGGTCTAGTGCTCTGTACACATCCTCTATGCACTGGAAGGAGGATGCTTATCTGAGCATTTTCTGCACCTGCAATGTACACATTTATTTTTAAACCTTCTCTGCAGCCAGAATGGCCCTCTAAGGCTAATGCACGGGAAAGTTTTATTTACACGAGTGAAGGAACTATAAAAAAGTCAGTGCATCTATATGTATATATATATATATATATATATATATATATAGTTAGGTCCATAAATATTTAGACAGAGACAACTTTTTTCTAATTGTGGTTCTGTACATTACCAGAAATAATTTTAAATGAAACAACTCAGATGCAGTTGAAATTTAGACTTTTATTCAGCTTTAGCTTTAATTCAGTGGGTTGAACAAAAAGATTGCATAAAAATGTGAGGAACTAAAGCCTTTTTTTTACACAGTCACTTCATTTCAGGGGCTCAAAATTAATTGGACAAATTAAAAAGCTGAAAATAAAATGTTCATTTCTAATACTTGGTTGAAAACCCCTTTGCTGGCAATGACAGCCTGTAGTCTTGAACTCATGGACATCACCAGATGCTGGGTTTCCTCCTTTATAATGCTCTGCCAGGCCTTTACTGCAGCGGCTTTCAGTTGCTGTTTGTTTGTGGGCCTTTCTGTCCGAAGTTTAGTCATCAACAATTGACATGCATGTTCAATTGTGTTCTGATAAGGTGACTGACTTTCAAGAATATTCCACTTCTTTGCTTTAACCTCCCTAGCGGTCTAATTCCGTCCAAATTTCCATGCAAAAAGCGGTACAATTTTTTGCATGGAAAATATTTTAAATTGTAGGCATAAGCATGATGTGCTATGCTTTGGATCATGAGCTGTTTCACGCCTTTTACATACTTTTTTCTTGCCATCATTCTGGTAAAGGTTGATCTTGGTTTCATCTGTACAAAGAATGTTTTTCCAGAACTGTGCTGGCTTTTTTAGCTGTTTTTAAGCAATGTTCAATCTAGCCTTTCTATTCTGCAGGCTTATGAGTGGCTTGCACCTTGCAGTGTTTACTTTCATGCAGTAGACTTGGATATCAATATGCCTATCCCCTGGAGAGTGTTGTTCACTTGGTTGGCTGTTGTGAAGGGGTTTCTCTTCACCATGGAAATGATTCTGCGATCATCCAGCACTGTTGTCTTCCATGGACATCCAGGTCTTTTGGCGTTGCTGAGTTCACCAGTGCTTTGTTTCTTTCTCATGATGTACCAAACTGTAGATTTTGCCACTCCTAATATTGTAGCAATTTCTCAGATGTTTTTTTTTCTGTTTTGCAGCTTAAGGATGGCTTGTTTCACCTGCATGGAGAGCTCCTTTGACCGCATGTTGTCTGTTCACAGCAAAATCTTCCACATACAAGCACCCCCCCTAAAATCAACTCCAGGCCATTTATCTGCTTAATTGATAATGACATAAAGAAAGAATTGCCCACACCAGCCCATGAAATAGCCTTTGAGTCAATTGTTCAATTACTTTTGAGCCCCTGAAATGAAGTGATTGTGTAAAAAAAGGCTTTAGTTCCTCACATTTTTATGCAATCTTTTTGTTCAACCCACTGAATTGAAGCTGAAAGTCTGCAGTTCAACTGCATCTGAGTTGTTTAATTTGAAATTCATTGTGGTAATGTACAGAACCAAAATTAGAAAAAAGTTGTCTGTGTCCAAATATTTATGGACTTAACTGTATATATATATATATATATATATATATATATATATATACATATATATATATATTAAAACAATTTGAGCTTATTAAGGGCTCATGTTGAAAGATGTCATTTTCAAATGCTTCATCTACTATTAAACAGACAAATTAATGAGTTTTAATGCCAAAAAAAAAAGGCTGCATTTAACTTTGCCTGCAGTGTACATAAACCTGAATATAGCATGCTGAATGCAAAGAAACACAAGGCAAGGCCAGTCAAAAACACCCCCTAAACTGACATGTGTACTGCTCAGTTAGAGTCAATGGGAGTTAGCTGACTTGCTTTTTAAAAGCAAGAAAACAACGCCCATTGTCTTGAGTCCGAATATGTTCCTATATTACTGGGCACCAGGATAGTAACTTATACTGATATCAAAATGTTATCTCACAGCATTTATTAAGGTAAAA
Source organism: Pyxicephalus adspersus (assembly GCF_032062135.1). Classification (NCBI taxonomy): domain Eukaryota; kingdom Metazoa; phylum Chordata; class Amphibia; order Anura; family Pyxicephalidae; genus Pyxicephalus; species Pyxicephalus adspersus. The sequence continues at coordinate 67,482,187 of NC_092859.1, forward strand.
TTGTTTACTCTTTTAAGAAACCACATTTACACAATGGTTAAGCCTATTTATTTTGTTTAAAACTTACTTAACATGTACACTTATCTTTTTCTTATTTTTGCCTCCCACTAAACCTTGGCTCATCTATTCTACTTTAAGTCCTATCGAAAGATCAACTCCGGGGTCTCTTGCAGAACATATTACTTGCATCAGAACTGGTCATATAACATCACCTTGGAGCTGTTTCAGAAAAATCACAGTTTTAAAGAGATCCCATGCTTCTTCATGTAAATGTAGAAGAATTAAAAGCCTAGGACCTGCTATATGCTATATGTGCCAATCGAGCAGTAACAGATCTGCTCTTAACTAGTCCTCATGATAAAAGCATGGGCATAGACATTCTACAGCCATTTGTTCCCTTTTCCAGTGATCTTACATTTGGGAGGGTAAGGAATAAAATAAAGGCATTTTAGTATTTCTCTCTGATTTTGGAAATAGTGAAGAATAATTAACCAATTACATTTTTAGCTCTGCAATCACAATTTATCAGAAAAAAAATGCCTTGGTGTGGAGTACTTCTTTATGTCTTTACAGAAAAAACACTATTTTCTGCTCCAATTTGATAACCCAAAAATATAAAACACATGCCACCTCCTTACTCTTGCTGGGTCACACATATAGCCTAATAATATATAAAAGACCTACATGCACAACACAAAGGTTGCCCCTGAAAGTGGGGGTTCTACCTGCAGGATTTCAAGCACACAGCTTTCCTAAACTCAGAAATGAAGGAGGGTGATTTCATTGGTGCCTTATCTTTGGCACCTTTTGTAAAACATTTTTTGGGGTCGGTGGGTAATTGCCTTTAAAGCAGACCAAGCATTTTTTTACTTGTATTAATACAATCTACAGTACAGGTCACGCAGTTTTGAAATAAATAATAATAAACAGAATTAAGATTAAAAATTACAAATTCTATTCTACTACTCACAATTCTCTAACAAATAGAAGAGGTACGAGGCTTTTTTCTATCTCTCTAATTATTGTTTTAAAAGAGGATTGATTTGTTGCCACCCTGTGATAAATTTAGGTATAGAAATGTGCAGAAAAAAGACGCGGGATTAGTTGGCAGTTAAATTAATAAGCGTTTGTTTTTTAATACGTCATACATAATTACATCGAAATACGTTTATATATCTTGAACTTTGTTATAAAGTCACAGAGTTCAGATATTCACACTATACAATTCACTGCTAGCATATAGGAGGTTAACTGATTCAGTCAAATGTTTTCCCGACACGTTTCTTCATTTAGGCTTCCTCAGGGGTACAATTGAGATGGTTGCTGTCTAGATACATTCAAAAACACATGTATATAGAGTGGTTTAAAGTAAGGAAATATTGGTGTGTATACATCTATTATCAAAAGTAAACATTATCAAAAGTAAAAAATCAAAAAGTCATCAGTAATACATAGTAATAATATCATATAATTATTTATGACTATATGATATACTATATGATATAGACAAATAATTAGTTGCAGTTACAAGTTACAATACACTACAACTTGTAACTGCAACAAATTAATTGTCTAGTCATATAATTGTATTGTATTTGACTGAAACGGTTAACCTCCTATATGCTAGCAGTGAATTGTATAGTATGAATATCTGAACCCTGTGCAGTGAAAGTTCAAGATATATAAACGTATTTTGATTTAATTATGTATAACGTATAAAAATATAAATACAAAATATAAAATGCAAAACATGCTACCACATATAACTAACTATAGAGAATAGATATATAGCTCATACATCTAGACCAAAACATGTTTCACTGAACCTGATTTATTAAAGTTCTCCAAAACTGCCATATATGCTGTGTGATCCAGCAAACCGAGAATGGATTTTTATGCTGGATACCAGGTTCTTCCATGATAGTCTATCCTCTCCAGTCTTGGAAAGCTTTATTCCTGTACTAGTGAGAGCGTGTCTCTAAATATATTCAGGAGGCATATAGTGTAAATATTATTTTACAGAGAGGTGGGAATCCTGGGAACCTTGTTAGCTTTTTACAGCTCTCTATGTTGGGCGGTTCCCTGGCTTGGTTATAATGTTGTTTCCTGGACAGGAAGTATGAACAAAGTTTCAAACTGCAATTAAACATTGAGTGGTCCTTAAGCTGCGTACACACCTGCAATTTTTCTCGTTGGAAAGGATCTTTCACGATCCTTTCCAACGAGAAAAGACTGCACGATGCATGAACGATGCTGTACATACAGCACCGTTCATGCTCTATGGAGAGGGGAGGGGGAGAGCGATGGAGCGGCACCCTGCTGCGCGCTCTCCCCTTCCCTTTCATTAGGATCGGTCGTCGTCCATCGTCCATGGATCCGCCAGGACGGTCGTCGGACGATGGACGACGACCGACTGTACACACGGCAGATTTTCGCCCGATAATTGGCCGATACCGATTATCGGGCGAGAAAAATTTGCCGTGTGTACGCAGCTTTACTCTTCCCTAGTGTATCTTTAACTAAGAGAAAATACCTTTGCTAAATACCTTTTATGTAAAGCCAATCACTAATATCTCATATAAACCTTAAGGCCCCCTTCACACCTGTTGTGTTAATACAAAGTACAGCCACACCTGCACATTCTCCTGCTGTTCCTGTGTAGTGGGGTGCTGCACGTGTATAAATGAATGACACGTTAGTGCATTGTGGTGTCATTTATTTTTACTGGTGCCCAACAGACTATAGCAGGCTTTATCAAGTTTTTTCCCACAACCTGCAGCAGACTGATGACACGATCTATGCAAAGTCACTGTTTTGGAGTTTTTTGATCAAAGATGGAGGTTTTCTGAAAAATCACACAATTGCTTTACATTGTGACATGCTAATAATGAATTAATTCTGCTCATAAAGTTACCTAAATAATACCTGTATGCACTGGCCAAGTTCTGATTAATTTAACCTTGTGAAGGCTTTATTGCAATCATAGCCAACCTGTGACCAGTACGCTGGTGGAATGTGTGTTTTATGATTATGTGTGTATCTGTGCAGAGTGCAGAAGATTGAAGACAATCCATGAACATTTTATTATCAAATATGTATATGGGTTGAATATTCTAAGAGAAGCCACCTGCCATTCATGTCCATACTACAATAACATGTAATATTTAGTATAACCGTGTTTGATAACATTATACCATTCATACATATCATTTCCCATCCAAGGTTTAGAGCCTACCAATACTGGGATATTGACCTTGTTAAACTAGAAGAGGTCACATAGTACATGGATGGCTCATTAATAAACAAGAATCTCCATGTTCTTGGAATTGTAATACTGCATGCTTACCCTAACACATTACCAACCATAAATCAGGTTTATGTCACCTGTACATGTAACTGAGATGATTTTCTGTAACTCTGGACAAGTGTAGGATTTTCTGGGATTCATGCAACCACCTCCTACAATTTCCTGTTTTTCTGAGTATGTTCTGCTTTCTGAGCGATGATAATTAACCCTGTATTCTATTTTTAATAGGCACGATTATTCCAATACTTTGCTGTGAAGCCAAGATCTCCAGTGTGCCCACACCTCTTTATGTCTACAATACTACATCATAGGTTTCTCTCTGCTTCTAAATGAACTACCTAGGAATACAAAACTGCAGTAAACAGAAAGGGATAGATTAGGGATCAACTCAGCACCCAATCAGAAGAAGACTTACACAAAGTCTAGCTAAACCTTTATGAAAGAACCTTTCTGATAGGTCAATTCAACATTTCAGGGTAAAGCAAAGGGAAATGATGATGGATGTGTTAGTCCCATGTGTGACAACATTACTGTCAATACAGTGCACATAATGGCAGCGTTGTCAGTCTATTTCAATACTGGGGAAGAAATCTTTGATAAAAGTATATATTGTTAGTGAATCCAAAAACAGAAAATGAGTGACGATAAGTATAGAAAAATGTAAGACAGGCCTAGGACACATGGGCCACAGTTTTCACTTCCAGTGTAAATAATTATCATTAGTGAATTCAACCGCCAACACATTATGACCGATTGTCATTGGTAAATAAAATAAATTGTGTTGTGTTTATAAATGATCAGTGATTATTATGAGTTCCCATCTGTCCTGTGCTGCACCCCATGATCAGAAGAGCAGGATGTCATACATGTGTGTGCCATGTTTTAGGACTTTTTATTGATCGCCAACTGGGCAACTAATCAGATCGGCCTGTCCAGGTCACACATTTGGATGTGTATCTGCTGGTATGTAATATGCCATTTACACTGAAAGTAAATGAAGCCCCCTTAGGGATATTTGGTCACTCAGAACTGGGCAAGTAGTGTAGTCTGTCCAAGAGGAGTCAGAACAATGTGCATCGCATTATCTACAAAGGTGACAACGTCACGACTCCATACAGCACATACAGAGGGTTGTCACCTTATTTGACTTTACTTTTTATAAAGTTTAGGGAACAGTAAAAAGAAGAGTAGTAAGAAGGTAATAATAAAGATGTTTAAAGGCAGAGAGTTTAAATAAACTTTATTAGCATCTAATAGGAATTAGGGGAAAGGAGCTGATTAGATTCCCCCTCTCTTTGCACTGTGGAAGATGGGCAGGGGGGGGGGGGGTGCTTCTGTAAGTATTTACCCCCCCCAAGAAGCTGACAACACATCCATGCCTTAGCTGCAAGCACTGTGTGTTCTCCAGCTGGATTCAGGCAGAAATGGCTGTCATCAGCAATGTCAGCAAAGATCTGCTCCTCATCCCACTTCATGTCATGCCCACCCATTGCTGATCCCTACCTTCTGTATGGCAGCTGGAAGACAGGATCGTGTTGGGAGGTCTGAAGATGTAAGGCAGGTAACGAGAAAAGCATTTCATCTTCAAATGAAAGGATATGGTCAACCCGTTCAATCCATCAGGATCCTGCGCTCAGCCACGGCAAGGCATGTTGTCATACATCCAGTCATGTCTCCGGGGCTGTGCATGGCAGGGACACCCAGGTATCCTGTACAGCCGGACCCCATCATTGCCTTCAGCACAATGTCAGCCTCCCATTACTGCAAGCTCCAACTCTCAGTGCTCGGGCAGGCTGGCCAGGCTCTTCATTGGCTGGGCTCGGTACAGCAGGATTTGCTGACTAAGTCAGTGCTGCTTGTAAACACACACTGACATCCCCTCACATCCAGTCTGTGTAATCCGCCTTCCTGCAGCCACCCTCCATTCAGGAACAAAGCTATAGTTTGCCCAGAGTTCACTGGTAACACAGGAGAGAGGGAGAGATACAGAGCTGCATGCACCCTATAATGTACAATATGCCTACAGAGTATGACAACCATTATTAGGGATGGCAGCTGGGGGAGCAGTATAGGGATCTGTCCCTGTATTCCCTACACTGACATACCCCCTGACAGGCTGTGCTCTTCTCCTGGCTCCTAAGGGTAGATCTTCTCCTATCACTGGGATCAGAATATACAGAATGGGTTCAGCTATTCACATTATTGACATAAAAGTACGACAAAAATGCTTTATTTTCTAACAGAAGGTGACCAGTAGGATCAAAATGATGACAGTCACAATTTTTAAAGCGTAACTAAACTAAAAGGAGCTCAGAGCTTCCTGGGATACCTACGTCACACATCCCTGAAGGCTCCTGGCTGGGCATGCTCAGAAGGGGCATTTTCCTACATTGAGGGGAAAGAAATGGCGATCTTACACATGCGCAATGAGATCGGCACTCTTTTTTAACCTTTACAGCGGACTACGTCACCCGATCTCACACCTGCGCAGTGCAAGATCAGGTGACGTAGCCAGAAGCAGGAAGAAAACAGATGGCAGGGCCTGCCGCCATCCTGGAATTCTTTGTACTGGCGCAGGACCCAATTGAGGACTTTTAAATCTGCGTAAATAATAGCGTGATTTTTTTTTATTTTCAGTTTAGTTCTGCCTAAATGCCTGATATTTTGTGAAAAAGGACATAACACTCCAAATAAAGGTATTTCTGGTTATGCTTTTTTATGATTTATTTTGTGGTTCCTGTGCACAGTTCTGAGACTGTGAACACGTTCTATTTATATGAAAATCTTGACCTGTTTGTGGCCCATATTATGTCTAGATTGTCAACATTTACAGGGTGTCACAAGGTTGTTTTAAACATATTCTATGCCTTCCCATCATTATTTTTTAAACCTGTAGACTGTTTTGTAAAAAGTACTATTTGAGGAAAATATTCATGTTTTTCAACTGAGTATACAAGTACTGAAATTGAAAATTCTATGGCATTCAGTAAAACTTTGGAGATTTACCTTCTTTTGCAAAAATAAAAAGACAGTAGCAATTAGCTGCCAAGTTTATAACTGCCCCAATAGAATTTAAAATGTAACACTAAAATCAGTGTGAGTGCTGATATTGAAAACATTTATTCAACATCTGTGCACAATCTGAGCTTTCATCTCCACGCAATATTCTCATATGGGGCTAAGAGTTTTTAAAGAGAGGACCAAACCCACTGCAGTGACAAAAGCATGAATATCAGGAGTAAAAGTGATTTCTACATCATTATAAAATGTTCTACAATGGGTTCTTTACCTCTGTTTTGTGCACAACAAAAAGACATCTACGAAAGATTCAAAGCGTCTGACTGTTGAAGTCTCTTTGTCATAGCTATTTGTGGCGGCTGTTTAGAATTATTCTCTTGAAATCAAAAGAAAAAAAGAAAACCCTACAGAAGCAGATATATCAGATGCTTGAATCCTTTACAATGTGCTGTGGGTCCAGCCCTGGTCACTGCACTACTATTGTGCATTCAGGACAAAAAACACATTGGGTGGGAGCACATTGCAGCAGCAGAAAACCAAGCATTTTTATGTGCCTAGGAGATACTGCTGTTTGCTTTGTTTCTTTATAACCTGAGCAATATGTAACTTGACAATTTAAGGTAAACAAGTACAAGTTTAGGAATTGTACAGCAGAAGGAAAATATCTGTAAAATATTGTAACCTAGAAGATGACAGCCTCCTTGATGATGTCTGTAATAAAGCACTGTGCAATATAAATTCTGAGAAGTATAAATACTTTGATTTTATTTTCTTTTATTCATAGGGTTAAGGGTAGGTTCCAGTATGGAACGGGTAGAACAGACTAAGATTGTACAACTCTTAACCAAGATTTTCCTATTTTCTGGAATCTTATTGGAAGATTGGTGAATCTTGGGTAAATTGTATAAATCTTATGTAAAAGCAATGATAAATAGACCCCATAAGTTAGTGAGAAAAGAGAGGAGGGTAGAGCCTGAGTAAAAAATAGAAGACAGAAAAAGTGGGGTAAAAAGGTATTTGGAGGAGTTAGAGTTCATTGGACAGGATGGGGTTTAGGGGATAGGGAGACATGACTGGTGTGAGAGAGTGAAAGGCTACTGAGAAATAGGAGGTAGGGAGGAAAGGAGAATAAGAGATAGAAAGGGGAGACAAAAATAGTGTGGGTGGAGGTGGTGATGGGGGGTGGCATTGTTTTCTTTTATTGTAAATTATGGAACCAATCCAGTAGTTTCAAGTTTTCCTGTATGTCACAGATCTGTTTTGTAAAGAGAAGATTAAGTCCTCCATTAGTTTGGCATTTTCCACTATGTGTACCCAATCAATACTGAGGATCAGGCCCTTCTTGCTTTGCCCTTCTAGTGAGCAGAGAATTAAGATATGGGCACATAAGTAAGCATACAAATCTTCCTCTACAGGCTCCACTTTTAATTAAAAAAGTCAGGTACTTTGATGCATAATAAATTATGTGTAAAACAGATCTAAGTAAGATGTTTTAGTTAATGAGTACATGTGGAATTATTCAGAATGAAGAAACTCTTGGAATAAATGTATACATGCCCAGGGACACTGGAGGACCCACACCATGGGGTGTTTGGTAAACATTGGATTTTACAAAGGGCTAACCTCTTCTACAAGACACACAGCTATCATAGCAAGATTTAGCTTCACAAATGACAAAGTGGCTTCAAATGTTGTCCGAGATGATATTGTCATGGCTCCGCAAGATCAAGTGTTGGACCCACTGTGTCACCCACCCTGTGGGTGGGGACGTGCATGGGGCACAGGGTCTAAGAAGTAGCTTGGTCTTCTCCAGAGCCTCTAGAAGTGAGGATGTTATGTGGCAAGCTACTGCCAGGTTGCGGCCCCTTGCCCGCCAAGGCAGGTGACTGCTAACAAGCATGAACCAAAACGTAGTGCAAAAGGGAAAACCAAGTGAGTAGTCAGACGAGCCAAGGTCAGGGCAGGCAGCGAACAGGAGTGGTCAGGAAACAAGCTGGGTTCAGTATACAAAGAATCTGGAACAGCAGAAAGAAACAACAGTAACCTGGAAGCAGAGCCAAAGAAACTCCTTGTTCAGGCAACTTCCTGTTTCCAGGTGATGTCAGGTGATGGGTGTGGATCAAGTGAGCCACAGACATCAATCCTACCAGCAGAGGGAGTGCTGTTGCTGAAATCATCTCAGGTGTTCTTCAGATGTTTGCCAGCAGAGGGAGCGCATGTGTGGAATACTCTGCTTCTCTGAGGCAAGGGAGCTGCTGACAGAGAATCACCTGACTTGGAACAGGAAGTATGCAGAGCATTGGATCCAGAGGCAGAGATGGTGCTGGCAGAAGGGGACTGCAAGGAATGTGAGCAAGAAGGAGGCACAGATGACTTGGACCTACAGTGATCTGTGACAGATATATTGTGCTCTATTAGAATGGAGGTTCCTGTAAGCTTTGCTGTCTTCTTGTATGTTTTTTATTGTGCTAAATATTTTATTGTCAACCTTTCTAGCTGCTTATTGTGCAGAAATGCAAGAAAAGTTATTTGCTTTGTATTCATTATATTATTCTTGGTGTCAATGACAAAATCCTTCCTATTAACATCAATGGGCTCTATTTTTCCCAATAATACCAATAGTAGGGCACATAAAATGTCCCATTTTCCCTTCCCCTTGAACCTCCTTTTTGGTTCTTGATAACCTTTCATGATCTATTTGGGAAGTGGCATCTTCTTTTTTCTTTGAAATGTGACACCTTGGGATTTTCTGATCTATTTAGTAGTAGAAAAACCCTGTTCTGGAGTGACAAGGCTGCTTCATTATAAATCACCCTAGGACAAGGAGTGGATCCATTACATGTAAGAACTGACAAATTATAATACAATACACTTTTACTTCTTAAGCTTGAATACTTTTATAACACTACATTCTAGTCAAATTTTCCACCCACCTTTACTAAAATTCAGTTTTACAAGGATAAGTATTTTTTAGTTGCTCTGTTAAAAAAAAATACTTCAACTAACCCAACTTCCCCCTTTATGGTTCAGCACCTACTGAAATCCAGATACAAAATCCACCAGTTGTTGAAAATCTGCACCACTCTGCTGCCCAACTTCATCTATTCTCATGTACATTAGTAGAAAACGGTTCATAAAGTGAATAAGGCTGTAATGCACAGACAACAGTGGTGGTGAGGGAGTCATCAGTCACTGGAACATTGCTTGGATCTTGGAAAATAGTGAAAGAAGGGCATGGAGGAGGTTGAGTTAGTTTAGGTCAGTATATAGGTCAGGGATGGAATATTCAGGCTTTTTTATTTATTGTATACTTTCTGAATATACAGTCAGCCTGAGGGCCTCTTTACCATATTGTGTTGTGGTAATGCAAATGTTATCATAAAAACAGCCCACATTATGTGCATTGGTGCAGTGCTTTGCCATTCATTCTGACTGCCAGAAATAATGGGGCTCGTGTATTAGGTAACTTAGCTAAGTGAATGGGCCGCCTTAAAGCATGGTGTAAACAGGGCCTAATGGATTTTATGGATGATTGCTGCCATGAAATTGAGTATTTAATGAAAAACTCAACTCCAATATTACACTTTAGTGTGCAGAATAGGACAGGGTTCTGTGTTCTGCAGCAAAGCTGTTTTAAGCCATTCTACTGCTTAAGACCAAATTGTTAAATATGTGTAGTATACTTCCTAGTATAGCTTGTTTTGGACTGAAAATAGAAAAGTTATTTTTAAACTATTGTGTCTGCTATTTTTCCTAGACAGATGGTAAGGTTTGGTTTTAGGGAACACAATCATGGTATAAGAGAGCTGCATGTTACTAGATGCTACAAGGCACTTCTCCTGGGTCAGGTATTTGGCAGGCACCCCAGATTGAGAAGGTGTTAAACCTAGATTAGCCGCATGACAGTCGGGCAACAAGCATTATCAAGAAAATGTTGTAAATAGATCAAACACCATCTTTTAATTCTAAGGTTTTACGTATCAGGGCATCCCATACTTAGCAGGTTCTAAAATTATGTCAATTAACCTCAAGTTTAAACAACACAAAACAAACAGCACTGTGCTATTATTTATTTTAAAAAAGCCAAATTGGGTAAAGCAATATGTGAAAAACAAAATACACATACACAACATTCATTTAATAAGGTTAGTTTGTTAATGTACATGGGATCATTGCCTCTTGTAAGATCCCATTTTGGTCATGCTTGTTTTCAAAAATTATTTTTCACTGTAGATGCAATTTTTTCTAGATTGATTGGAAGCAACAATTGTTTTCTATAATCATTGCTGATGTCTTTCACAAACTTCTGTTTTTATAAAGATAATTACACTTGCTGATCATCAGTGATCAAGTTTATTTAATTAGCAGCATCCGGTTGCTACCTACCCTCCTAATTCCTACAGCAGTGGTATGGGTGTACTAATTTTTACACACTTCTGAATTTGTCAAATTTTCAATATGTCATGTGTTGTTGTTCATCTGAAGTATAGTTACCTCACTTTATAACCTAAGGACCAGTCCTGCTACACAAAATCTTACAACTGAAAGAGGGTTAATTTTAAAAAATAGGGTTCCCTAAATAATGCTTAGTGTCCTTGCCAGATAATGCAAAGCAATTAACTTGAATGAGTAAAATGCAGTCTATGTTCTTTTCAATTGTTTTTATTTTAGCAGTTCATCACCTAGATTTTTTGTCGCCTGTTGTCAAGCACAGAGGGAGCCACTAACTAAGAGGTGAATCTAGAAATCCGGAATATTGGAAAAATTATACAAAATATGCAATACTAGTCACAACATTAAAGTAAAGCTTTTGATTATGGCTCAAAATATGTACTCCTGGAAAAGAAAAACAATTTCTTTTTGATCAAGAAAGCTGTTAGCTACTAGTTCAGTGTAGCACACAGACTGTAGCCTTTATTCTCATATTTTCTTTGAACAAAGATCTTTATGTGAAAGCAGTTAGGATACAATATTTGAATCAGTGCTAAAGGAGAATAAAACCAGTTGTTCCTTTACGTTATCTAGCTGTTTTCTGTACAGTCAAGCATGGATATCCTAAAGCAATGGCCTTTTGCAGGGTTTCTTTATTGACCATTTTGAAAATTGCTGTCATGCTAATTACTCTCTGGGGCCTTGACCCTGCCTCCGAGGAGGTGATTCCATTGAGGATATTGATGTGAATTGTAACATTCAGATAGGGATCTTTATAATAATTACATCACAGAAATGATCAGACACTGATGGACAAGATCAAGACATTTACTCTAGTCACCTCTGCATACTTTAGTTAAACGGCTGCTCATGTATTGCAGGACATACTGATCCTTTTTTTGGGACTTATTTTATTTTTCTTACTCAATTCTTGAATAAAACTGACCCTCCAGTAGAAATAAAAGACATAAATTATTATTGTTAAGCTCAAATGAAAGCAATGCTGGAAGTGCCTTTCTCTTAATTTGCTGTTTTATGTTGGTATTTCACATGCAGACCATATATATAGAGATATGGGGATGAGGGGTGCACTGTATTTTAGACTAAAACATTGAATTGCTGAGAATTACAGAAGGTGTATCTGTATGTGTTTGAGAATTGCGGCTGAACGAGAATTTTGCTGCTGGAACACATTTCACTGGGTAATAAATATTCCCACAGGAACTAGTGACTGCCTTAAAGAATGTACTTTTATTCTTTATTTTATTATATTTAACTAGAGAATCCAAAGTCTTAGCAATCTCCCAATGTACAGCAACATTTGATTTGCTTTATTATAACATGGTTATAGTATTATTATATTATTACATTATAGTCATCCCTGATGAAAATCACAGGATTTTAGCGGTCATATGAGACTTCTGGAACAAAATATAATTATAAGGCCTTTTTACAGGATATGGCACTTTTATGTGGCCTTGTTGTGCCATTGTATGATGAGCTGTACTTTATCTTCATTATCAGTGGACAGTAAGCGGATGCCTGTTTTCTTAAGTTAACATAATTGTGGGAGGTGATCTTGTATTTGTTATATTTTCTCATGATTAACAAAAAAAGAGGTCTGCTCCCCGGTCTATTTTAAAGCACACTGTTTTACATAGACAGCAAATGTTTCAATCTAAAAGCTGGTGGGATAATGCATTTAGAAAATTGTATATATTTGAAATTTACATAGACATTCATCAGCTTTGCAGCATACCTTCAGGTCCTAATGTAAAATTTTAATCTGGGCTACCCTCTGCCACTATTCTGCATTTTCTGGCCATAGTACAGCTTGGATTCCCTCAGTGACAGACCCCCTTTATTACAGACCCCTTCAGTAACACACCCTGGAGTGACATAACCCCTTCAGTGTAGACCTAATAAGTGACAGACAACCCCTTCTCTCAGTGACAGACCTCCTCAATGAAAACTACCTACCAAAGCCAGACAACCTTTTCCCCGTGAAAGACCCTCTTGAATGATGGACCCCCTTCACTACAAACCCCTTCAGTAACACACACTGGAGTGACAGACCTACCAATGCCAGACCCCCTTTCCCCTGTGACAGACCCCCTCAATGCAGGACCTCTCAGTGCAGACCCCCCAACCAAAACAGACCTCTATAGAGGACAGATTCCCTTGGGCTCAGTGCAGATCTCTCTCAGCTAACAAACTTGTCTCACCCCCAATCCTTGTTTTCCCAGCCCCCTACTATAGTTCTTTATATAGTGCCCAGCCCCACCCACCCTCACTTTCCTCCCATTATGCCATATCACAGTTATGGAGGAACCTACAGACCCTATGGAAGCAGGGGCCCAATCCTTGTTTTTTCACCAACAATAGTCAATACATGGGTGCCAGGCAAAGAAATTCTAGCATTGGTATGATGTCAGCATGCGAGTTGTGATGTAATTCATTTCACCTAGAAATGTCAACCAATTATTTTCCATCAAATATAAAAGTACTGCATAATTCAGTGATGCAATCATTTGAACATGCTGACAAGAGTAGAAAGGAAAGACATACATCAAGCTGTACTTTGCAAAAGTGGGTTCAGAACCCTGACTGTGCAGTCTGGCAGTTTTGTGTTAATCTCAGGACTGGAGGGACAAGAATAGAAATCCTTTGGGAAGCAGACTCATGCAAGCTAGTTATATGTTTAGTCACTTCTCTGCAGTTTAGGCTATAAATTTGCCAAAGCACTCAGTTTTGTGAAGCTCAAGCAACAAAGTGAGCTCCAGATCCCCAAATTATAGTTCTATGGAGGCTAATTAGGTAAATTACTGAGCCAAATCTTACTTCCGAAACATCAGCCACTGTTTAAACTGAAGTTTCAGCATTCAGTTTCTAACTAAATATAATACAACTTGATTCGTTATGTGTTATGTGGGGAACTAACTTAGCAGCCAGCAGTAACAATCTAAATATAACTCTTTATGACTAGTTTCTTGTTTTACTAGCCATAATAAAATAATCTAGGCAAAAAACAGAATTGAGCAGTGCTGAAATGTAAGACTCACGGATCAGATCTCTAGTTACATCTGTCAGAATGATGAGTACTTGTTCATTGTGGAATTATGTAGCAAACATATTTCTGTAGCTTTGTTACTGAGGGCCAGGTACATTGTAATGAATACTTTGTCCTTCTGCAAAGACTCATGAGCATAAAATGATTGTCAGGCAGAATAGGACTGCTGCCAAAGTAAGAACATTTGCAAGTTACAAACATTTTAAGATAAAAATCGTTTACACCAAATAACGTACTAGGGATTTTTTAATGCACATATTAGGACATTTGACTTGAAGGTTTAAAGGTTTTTAATAAAAGGCTCTAAAGTTCTAATCTGCTGCAGTAAGAGATTTATTAGAACATTTTAGCAACATTAGTTTTTTAGACAAAAAGGTGAAATAAAGGGTACTCTTGCTCTCTAGTTAGCTGTCCATAGCCACCTCTATTGTATATGTTATGAATTTGAAGGAATCCTGTGAATTCACAACAGGACTGGTGGTATTGTATATGTCTGTAATGTATTAATGTATGAATTACCTTGTATACTGGTAAGTACATTCATGTTTCTAAAATTACTCTAGCCTCAAACATCTATCTTTTTTTTTCCTTCAAATTCATAACATTAGTTTTTTTGTCTGAGTTTTAGAAGAGCTTTCCTTGATATAGAAGGGACTATAAAATGCTATTTCCTGCAGGGGTTAACAAAGTACTTCTATGTCAGACTTTCTTCACAGCAATGTTTTTGTAAATTTGAGCAAATATACTACACAGGTTTTCCACTAGATTTGATCAATTAGAAGTAAATTATTGTGTAGGTGGAAATATAAAGCCCATTTATTTTTGTATGTTCCTTCATTTTTAAAAAACATTATAATAATACATTTAATATCTTTGTACTGGCTTTGTAATGTCATCCCTTGTATATTAACATTAAGAGCACTATCGCACCTAACGTGTGTGATAACAACTTGCTTTACCACACAGCGATGGGTTGTGAACATGCATTGCCATTTAATTGGAACGGCAACTACTAAAAAGCATTTGCAACACACCTGCATTACAACAGACTAAAATACAATTTCTTCTGCTTTGTGGCCCATTCAGAATTAATAGTCTTTGGTAATGCAGAGCACTGCAACACACAATAAAGTGTTCTAAGTTTATGTGTTACCACAACACATAGCATAAATAGGCACTGAGAGTGGGACAGGAGTGTTGATAATATCAGCATGGTTCTTTTAAAATCTTACTACTTAGGATTTGGAGGTGCCCACATAGGGTGCTGTGCTGAGGTGGTGCAGCTGAAGTTGGAGCCTCTCCTCTCCCTGTTGTTAAACTAAATGCTAAGGCTTATACAGGGAGAACTGCACTTCTTCACTTTGGATACATAGTCCCTTGCTTTTCTTGACACATAATAAAACAAATCCATAAGCAAATTGGTTGGGTAAACTAACAAGAGGAATAAAAAGATTATAGTGTAAAATCAGAAATGTTGATTATATGTGAAAATCCTGAATTTACTGTTATTACCTGATCATTATGCTTTTTTTTTTTTTTTACTACAAATATGTAACATAAATTTGTCTCTAACAAATTCCATAGCTAGTTATTCCATATTAGAAAAGCAGCAAGACTAGTATTATTTTTCTTTTCCATTATTACTTTTGACCTGGTCTCAGTTTATAAAAGCTCATCTGCGCCTAAATTTTTTTGTGGTATTATATTGGGGAAGGGTTAAAATCTCTGTTTATTGCTGTTACTCTACTGTGAAACCAGAAGAAGAAATAAGGTGAATGGAGGTAATGGTATTGGGAAAGGATGGCACACATAGTAATAAAAACCTTATAGAGGTTACAACCTTTCCTTTTCTACTAAAAAGTGCTCTTTTTGCTTATTCTGCTGTCATCGTGTCAGCCAGACTTACAGACTTCTTAAAAATCCCCCACTCTATCCAAAAGATAATAAGAGATAAAAAGAAATAGGTACAAAGTTTTGGTTAGCACTTTAAAATGGTATATACAGCTAGGGAAATAAGTATTAAACACGATAACGTGTTTGTTACTTATTGTGTCGGTACCAACCCAAGTAATCCACACATACAAAGATATTAAAATTAATAAATCCATAAATTAGGTTATGGTAATTTAGTGGAATGGCACAGAGAATAAGTATAAACACATGAAGAAAATGATGTACAAAAATGGCATTGAAATTTGTCAGTACTTAGAAAGAAATCTGGCCCCCTATGAGAGCAAATTCATATCAGATGGTTTAGTCCTAATTGATGGCCTAAAGAAAGCTTTCTCAGTACCAAGGTATCATGCAAGAAGCATGTCATGATGGAAAAGCAATGAGTCTATAAAGACCTTATCAATCCTAATATTACAAAACATACTGATGGCATTGGTTACAGACGTTTTTCTAGGCGTCTGAATGTGCCAGTGAAGACTTTGGGGCCATAATCTGGAAGTGGAAAGGACATTATTTCACCCTACACTTCTTACGACTAGGTGTTCCCCGCAAGTTTTCTGAGGAGTAAAAAGAATAACCAGAATATTTGTCCAAGAGCCAGGGATCACTCTCAGAGAGCTTCAGAAAGACCTGGAACTAGCAGGTAAAGTTGTTTCAAGTAATGCAGTCAAATGTCATTGCCCCAATGAAGATGGTGAAGAAAAAGCATGTTAAAGCTTGTTTAAAGTTTGCTGCACAACCATTGGACAAGCCAGTGAAATACTGAGAGAATATGGTCTGGTCAGATGAGACCAAAATTGAACGCTTGGATGTCATTGGACACACCATGATTGGAGGAGAAATGGCACTGCATGTCCCCCAAAAAACACAATACCAGCAGTGATGTTTGGAGGTGGGAACATCATGGTGTGAGGCTGTTTTTCAGCATATGGTACTGACAGACTTCATATAATTGAAGGAAGGAAGGATGAATGATAAAATTTGCCGGGACATTCTTGATAAGGCCTTTTGAAGCTGTCATTACCATCAAAGACTTGAAAAAAGAATTTCAATAAGCGTTTTCAATTCAACTTTATTACACAAAACTTAATTTATGGACAATTTTTTTTTTCTTTGTATATGTGTGTGGATTACTTGGGTTGTTACCAACATCTGGTGTAAATTTCATGTCAATAGTCCTATTAGAAATTAATTTACTGAAAAAAAAACATTGACTTGTTCAGTACTTTTTTCCCCCTCTGTATATGAAAACCAAATATATTTTATTATTTATGTGGTACCCAGAAATCTGACAATATGTTTTCCCTGTGGACCTATTTAGCCTAGCCTGGTCCCCCACCAAGTGAATGGCACCCAATAAACTGTTACAGTAATACAGTAGTACATGCTGTTCATGTTACAAGTGTAAAACTTTTGGGCTCTTTTGCACTTTTATGTACCTCAGGGTTGCAGTTTTGGTTTACAAGCCTAGCTTCAGTAGTTCTTTTAGTAACATGTGTCCTTCAAATATTCATCCTTATATTTGTTCACATCTAACACAATGTAGGGGAGATCCATGTGTAATCATACAACACTGCAATGTTTTCCAGTCTGGCAGTTGACTGTTAATATGTTAGGGAACGTATTCTTGTACTTTTAGCAATTCAAGATTTGAGTTGGTACTGGTAGAAATTGTAAATTGTAGAAGAATATGTTTCTCAGAGACAATGTGTACCTACATTTCAACATTCTATTGTTTGGTAAGCTATCATGGCTGGTGCAGAAAAAAAACTCAGTGTATGCTAGACAAATTGCTATGCTTCACTAACAGGTCTATTTCCCTATACCTAAAGGGTGTAAAAGAAAATAAAAGTGATTTTTCAATCAATGTGTATCTGCATATTTCCCAAATATAGGAGATTCTTCCTTTTTTAATATTGCTTTATTTTACACCTGTAAAGTTGGATACATGGATGATTCCAGTGCAGACCCCACTTTCTAAAAATGCTAGTTGCTAGTTGCTGTTATTGCAATACTTTGATTTACTGAGTGTTAACCATTAAGGACTTTAGACTTTCCATATCTACATACTTGTTATGGATCAGGGATTTAGCTTGTACTGACACCAGGGGCCAGCACAGAAAAAAAACACCTAGCATGTTCAGAATAAGATCGGCAATGGCATTCAATGTATTTCTCCCATGACTCATTTTTTTTACACATTTATCTCCAGGGACAAACTTTTTTTTGCTGTCATTGCCATAGTAGTGAGATCGCCTTTAATGTCATGTCTGAGAAATACGACTGAGAGTGAAAGATCCCTTCAAATTAAAAGGAAATCGGCTGTTAAAACTGTTTCCACAAAATAAACATTTTTCATTAACTCATTCATAAAACTTCTGGATTTCCATCACTTTCTGTCTCAATGACACTGGGGCACAAAAGAAAGGGAAAGTTTTCCCAGAAGAGATCAATAAAGCAAAATAAACCTGTTCAGGGTTATAACTATTCCCTACTCTATTCACTATGAAAGGAGAAATTAAGTTTTGACTTAAAATACACTGAAAATCTTTAGAGACATTTTTTGAATCCTCAATGTGTCTCTAATGTATGCTAGACCTAATGTCATACTCATTTTGAATGCTCTGTACTTTACATTCGTCAAGCAGTCTGAGATATTCTAAAAACATTTTTAGCCTTTTGTACCATTTTATTTTATTCTCTTTCATCAAGAACAATTTGTAAGTTCCTGGGATAATAAAACTGCTTTTATGTTTTCTTAGATGTCTCATTCTTCTCACACGCCATTAGTGTGCCGGAATACATTGCTGCACCCTGATATCCAAGTTGGGAATAGTTAATAGTATACGCTATGTTTTCCTTTTTAAAAAAAAAGATCTTTAAAGAAAACTTCTCATTCTCCTGAAATATAATAAATGTAGCTGCTACTAAAACAAAAACTATATAAATCATGAACCTTTTTCATATAGGTCTACAGCCACCATAGTTTTCAAAAACTGCAAAAAAATGTAAACATTGCTGCCTTGCAAAATGGCAAATGTTTGTGCACATGTATGTATAGTTGGTTCACTGCTTTTACCTAGAAGTCAAACTAGAAGCATTCCTTGCAATTTGAGTCGTATTTTGATTAGATACATTTGAGAGGTACCTATAGGGATGTTACAGTTTATTACAAAACTGTAATTGCTCAGGTGGTGAAAACAGATCCCATCTACTTATAGGCAACTTTAACGGAGTAAGTGAGGATCTACTAATATCCTTGCAATGTATGTGGTTAACGTGTAGATTAGCTCTTTTTGGCTGCCATTCAGCCCAATCTCATGTAACCCACTTCCTCTATACCCAGGACATCATGGACATATGCCCCAAGGAGTGGTCAATATGCAGATTGGATTTGCAGTGTTTTGCTAAATGGCTATAACACATAACTGTGCATTAGTAATTACTGAACCAAGACAAGAAAAAGAAGGACTCCATTCATCCAATCACCAGCTAGAAGATGCTTTGAATGAAAGTGTGTATTCCATACATTTGCAATGTATGGTGTGAGTAGGGGGGCTACAAGGAAAGGGGGCAGAATGTTGGTGGGAGTGAAAACAAATTGAACCCTACTATAAAGTACATAGCCTTTTCCTGTCTTGGGCTAGATTTTTGGAAATCTTAACATCTTTTCTTTGTTTTAGGGCATTTTTTTATTTATTTGTGAAAGTGTGTCTATTTGTACAGTAGCAATACAAAACCTATAACATTCAGTGTTAATATTTTTCTCTAGACGGATTCCGTAACATAACAATAGCTTTTGTAAAAAAAAAAAGTTTGTGTAACAAATTTTTTGTTGGTTAAAATGGAACACTTGGTCTTAAATAATAATTTGTACATTCTAGTTGGCCTTTTGCGTAAAGATTGTTGTAAGCAGCTTGTCTTTGACAGCTCTGATCTGTCAAACCAAAAACAAATGCAGTTCCAGAACATGCCACTAGGCATCACCTATGTATAAACTATTTTTTGTTTTTAAAGGCAGAAATAAAAATCTTTATTTATATAGTTTATATAACTTACCTGTCTGTAGTTGTAACGGCTTAAATTGTCTGGCATTGATTAATGGTGTGGAATTTTGTGCACTAGTTACCAATAATTAGAGATCAAAGAGTGCGGCACCTCTAGGGCTGTTTAAGCATAATAGAATAGGCATGCCAGGGTTGACATCTGTGTTGACAGTAACCAGGACATCTTGTTTTACCTAGCCTGGATAAATTTAATGCAGCACACCTAAAAAAAATATGTGACTTACACACAGACCTAATAAGCCAATCATTACAACCACTGCAGATGAGTATGATCAGTCAAACAGAACACTCATAGTGCTCTAAACATTGGTTACATTAAGCATCCACAAGAACCTAAACGTGTCAATGCCTATTACCCATATTTTCCATTCATATAAATGTTAGACAAATACAAATAGCTACATATTGTACCTGAAACTGATTATTGGAAACTTAAAACATATATATGCAAAAAACTATCATGTGAAATGTATTGATATTGATAACCCTAGATCAGGGAGCTGTGGGTACTATTACTTGAAGGTGGTTAGGATGACAAGGGGAAGAAAGAGTGCAAGTCTGCAAAGGCTGCAGACTTCAGTGTTTAGTTCAGATTTGCATGCGTCATTATCAATTTTGAGGCAGAAGTAAGCTACATCATAATTTATGGAGTTACAGTGAAGATATTAAGGAGAATCTTACTTGGAGTACATCAGTCTCTTAAATGATATCCGCTAATATTTACCTTGATTACATTACTACATTTCCTCTTAATAGAGTTCAGGTACATGGATTTTTTATACAGTCCTGGGGCCTTCTCTGCATCTTGATTCAATGGGAACAATAAAAGCAGACCTCATGTGCTGATCAAAGCTATATAAAGAAATGTTTTGTACCCTGTATGATACACCACAGTTTACTCCACTTTGGTGTTAGAAATGTGCTTTCTTATCACGAAGTATTGCAATAAATAAAATAAAAAAATTGAAAGTTTACACTTTTGTGCTTAACAGTTTAATTATCTCCAAATCACCAGTAAAGATCAACTGAGGCTATTGCTGACAACCAAATTCATAAATGTAACATTTTGAGTGCAAATATATATATACTTGCATACTATCAAAATTACAAAATGCAAAGGTTATCTAAAAAGTAAATGCTAGTACAAAATACTCAAATAAATAGATACAAAAACCTAACAGAAATATGGAAGAAATATTAATTCTTATGGTACAAGAAAAGTAAAGCCGAACATAATACAGTTAAATGTAATTTCACGTGTGAAAGTAAAAAGATTTTAGACAGATTAGGTTCATCTGGGGAAAGTTCCCAAACCTCTCATACAGTAATTTGGTGTTTTAACGTAATTATTAATGTTTTTGGAATGGAGAATAGTAATATCAAATCTTGTAAGTATTTTAGTATCTCTTAATATTCAGTTTACAATCACCTTTTCAGTAATGAGTAAATAATTGATGTGCCGAACATCCACTTTTCCCATTTCCAGTAAAATAATTTCTCTTAATGGCAATAACAACAGCTGTCAGAAATAAAACATTGTCATGTGTATGTATTTGGGAGCTAATGCAGTAATTATTTCTGATAGAATTATTTTTGTCATTGGTAGTACAAATACCTTCTGTATCACCAAGATCTACTGTGCCTTTCACTTGGGAGAAACACCACAAAGTCTCCTGGGTAAGATCCCCAAATCCTATAAACAGAAAAAATCACCAATAAACCATTTGCTTTAGAATTTTTACTGTACACACTCTAGGCATAGACAGTAACTTACCTGGAAACATCTTTCACATAATATGGTTATATACAGGACTGAAACGTGTTGGTAGAACAGTGGGAACAGCAATGTACAAGTGCCCGAATTCTGTGGCAGCTTTTTCTGTATGCTGCCTGAGTACAATATTGACTTCATTTATCTCTGGTTCAATTGGAGTCAGTCCCCTGAACATCAGCGAAAGAATCAGAGTGTTATGAAAGCCTGCAGTCACATCACTTATAACTGAAAATATGTTACAGAATACTAATAATCTACAGAGAAGTGTTGCTTTTGGGCTCTGGTTTACATTCTTAGTCTGTTATATTTAAACAATTAATTTGCACAACTCAGTAATAAAAATTGTGTGTTTGTTTGAATTTGTACACTAAAGACAATGAGCATTTTTATACTGACTTGTCATTTTGGTATTTTTACTGGATATCCTTATATGTTTTCAAAGCTACAGTAGCATTTTTTGTAATTCACCTGTATGACTGCAGTTCAGCATTAAAGAAGACCTGTCATCACATTTTTAACATTGTGTAAAAGGGGAACTATCCCTTATACATAATTAATAAATTATAGTAAAACATACATTTAATTGTTTTGTAACGTCCCCTTCTTTTCTATCTTTATTGCCATAGTGGTAAAGACTAAGGAGTAAACCCGTGGCTTCCTGAAATATTTACAGAAGGCTGTGGGCTTCTGTTTCTGAGCATGCCTGAGACTGGGCACTGCATCATTGGGAGTTTTCCTCAAATGTTAAAAAAAAAAAAAAAAGCATTTGATCATACGATCCCAACTTGCAGTTGAAAACTACGCTGTTAGCCACTCCAAGCTGTCCATCTTCAATTATGTCAACCACAATTCAAACTCACCTGCACTCAACTTTTGTATCATGCAGTTGTGGTTTGCGGCTATTCATTGCTTTCAGATAGAAAATGTATAAAAATAATAGATAATGATAGATAATGTATAAGAGAAAGTAATCGCATCTGCTGTCAACCACTTTCCAACCGTTGTAAGCTGCGGTTTAAGGTGGTAGCATTTAAGTCAGTACAAATGGCTGCCTACTAAAGGACGAACAGAAGCATCATGTCACTTTCAGCAAACACTGCTGCAATTCATAGCAACCACAACATGATCTAAACCTCTCCTATTCAGTTGAATGGAGCAGTTAGGGGTGCGGTTGAGCCTGCTGGAGGCCACTGCAGTCAACCACAAGTCTGAAATTTGCCTTAATGTTCTTTAAAAAGAACAACTTGAGTAGAAATATTCACTTTTAATTACCTTTAGTTCACCTTGCCATACTAAGCAATAGTTGTAAGGGGAAAAGTAACCCATTTTTAATCCATGCAGTCTTTGGTCATGCACTGCTGTAAAAGTATTTGCTGCTTTTTATAGGATCAAATACTCCTTGGTGGATTGGAGGAAAGTTGATATTTACCTAAATTGACACTGCCTCCCCGGGGGAGTGGTGCTCATTGTCAAGTGAAGTGCTGTACTAATAAGAAAGCATTAAAAAGCTATTATAGTAATGAAATGCAGTATATCTTGGCATGATATTCAATTCACAGAGGACTTTAAAAGTATGACTCATAGTTCCAATATATCATAGAACAATATTCACACACATAGCGAGATTCAACCTTTTTATCAAGGCAAGAAATGTGTTGTTGGATGGACAATAGAAGCTGGAAATTTTAAGGTTTAATCTACCATAATTGTTTTATTGGATTCTAAGTCATTGTTAAAAAAAACTGATTTTTTTTTTTCATGTTTTTACTTCATATGTTTTATTTTCTTTTTTACAGTTCAACATGAAGTGTCATTTTTTTAATTCATTGTCTTTTTTTTTGCTTTTCCAGTAACATTTTTGTGAATGTTTCCAGTAAACATTTTTGTGAATGTTTTCTTCTTTTGGTCTGGAGGTATCTTGTATCTTGTATTCTGTGTATTCTTAAGCTAAATACTGGTTGTGCTGCTAAGTAATATTCTTCTATAACTCCATTTATTAAATATTATTTCCCAGTAGTGTTTTTGTTCATTTGTTTAAGCACAAATACAAGATGTCATTGCAGATGTGGTGTATTGATTTCTGTAAACTGCACTTTTGGTGCAGTAATTTCTAAATTGTTGCAGTACATGGGATGGCTTTCTGATACCACTTCCCCAAGCCTAGGAATATCGTGTCATTAGTCCATAAAGCTTACAGTTGACATGGGCCTAGGGGTTGTCTCTCAACACAGTGGTAGTAATTTAAAGTGCTCCAGTTAGTGAAGGAAATTAAAAAAACAACAACCAAACAAACAAAACAGTTTGTGAATTCAAAATGCAATATAACATAGGTTGCATAGGTTATGGCACAAAATCATTTTTAATCTACACAGTTTATCTTTCTTGTATAAAATTTTATTAACCAGGACAACAAAGTTACTTTTGGAATCTTCTCTGTAATATGCTAATGTCAACTCAGGACCATTTAGGGTAAATATGACCCCAGTAGCCATAAGAATTATTTAAGAAGAGCCGCAAGATGCATATTAAGTTTCAGAAGAGAAAATCAGGAGCATTCAGAATGTAAGTTTTGTCTTCTAAATTTTTGTCACTGATTGTGTAGCCAACCCAATCACTAATTTATTTCATTGTGGGGGGGCGCTTGTGATGAATTATCCAGCGATGGCTCTCAGATGTCTGTGCCCAGTGCACAGGCTAGCTCAGTTTGCAGAGATGCTGAACTGATAGATCGCTTCAAGCAACTTCTACAGCAGGAACTTTCTAAAGCCACAGGCAAGTTATCTTTTAGGCTTGCAGAAAATGCGCCTTTCAGTTTCCTCCTGCCCTAAATATTTTCACAAATGATACCCCCAAGTCTTCCAAGCATGTTATTCAGAGAAGAAGAGGGGGGTTCTAATTGCCTTTCATCAGTCTGTCCCTTTTTGCTGTGATTTTTAACTGGTGGACCCTACGGGCCGCTATTTAATTCTTTAGGGTAAACTGTATGATGTCACTATCATCAACTACTATGCTGCTAATTCCCAACAACTCCATTTTTTTAACACCTCTTTTCTGTCATTGAAAAACATGCAAAAGGTACCCTGGTGTTGATGAGGGACTCTAATTTAATTATTGACCCCAAGCTCGACTATTTATCTAAAATGAATTCTGTTCCTATTATTCTTGACGTTGGATCCTCCTCAGATTTTTCTGAATATTGCGTTATCAGTGGATTGATGTTTGGAGGGACCTTAACTTAATCCTACTACTAGAGACTACTCTTTTTACTCTGCATCACATGGCAGTTTTACTAGAATAGACCATATATTTGTACGGCAACAATTTCTGCCCCAAGTTTCCAAATCTAAAATTCTAACAACTCCCTGGTCCAACCATTCCCCAATAATGATTTAGTGTACTTTTCTGGTTCCTAAGTCGGGTGTCTTTCATTGGCGTCTTAATGACGCTTTGCTTTCCCCTCCCACTATGGCTAAGGAAATTGAACGGGCATTGCTTCAATATTTTGACATGAATAGTTCCTCGGTGGATTCGCCAATTTCGCTTTGGAACGCCCATAAGGTTACCCTATGTGGGGTTATTATTCAATTATCTTCTCGTCAGAAAAAAGGCTAGGACCCATATTGAGGAATTGTCTAAAGCTTTGGAAATTTTAGGGGGTAGGATGAAATCTGCACCTTCTAACCAATTGTACAAATGAGGGTAGATTTGAATGGTCCATTGGATTACCAGGTAGAAAAACAAATCCGCTGGTCTAAACGCAGTTATTACGCTAGAGCAAATAAACCGGGCCCTATGTTGGCAAAAGTGTTGTCTCCTAAGATGGGACCTTCGGAACCTGTTAAATTGCGGAAATATAATAGAAGGATGACGGCCAACCCCACTCAAGTATGCTCTTTGTTTACTGAGGTACTTTACAAAATATATGGTACCAGCGGCTCTTTTAGTTCAGGGATAGCCAATAGGCTCTTTTCAGGCCTTACCCTGCCAACTTTACCCGAGTCTATGGGGGAATCAATGGAAGCCGTGATTAGACTAGAAGAAGTTTTACTAGCGATTGTCACTTTGAAATCTTCGAAGGCACCTGGACCCGATAGGTTTTCTGCATTTATACTACATAAAATACTCTGAAATCTTGGCCCCTAATCTAATGCATATGTTTATTTATTTGAAAACACACCCTGACCACCCTATGTCCCGTTTAGCTCATATTGTTATGATACGGAAGCCTGGAAAAGACTCTGTACCCACATAATTTTAGGCGGATCTCACTACTAAATTTTGACATAAAAATTTTGACCAAAATATTGGCAATTAGGCTTAGTAAATTCTTAGATGCTCTAATTCATAATGACCAAGTAGGTTTTGTTCCCTTCGGACAAGCCTCGGATAGTACTAGGAAAATCATTAGTCTCATTGATTATGAACACCGTGAAAAAAATCCTTGCATGCTTTTAGCTTTAGATATACAAAAAGCATTTGATTTGATATTTTAGGACTATTTGTTTTTTGTCCTCCAACGCTTGGGGTTTTGCCCAGGGTTTATGCAATGGTTGCAGGAGATTTACTTTAGCCCTTCAGCAAGAGTCGACTACTTGTCTTATTTTTCGGAATCTTTTTCTATTTTCTGAGGAACGAGACAGGGGTGTCCACTATCGCCTATATTGTTTATTTTAGCAAAGGAACCTACTGCATGTCTACTAAGGGAGAACCCTGACATCCGAGGTATCCCAATTGCTGCCACATCCTACAAAATAAGTTTATTTGCAGACAATCTCCTCTTGACCATCACTCAACTGCAATTTTCATTACCCAATCTGACTCATGTGCTTCAGCTGTTTGTAAAAGTCTCAGGTTTGGTGGTCAACGAGCAGAAGTCCGTGGCCTTAAATGTGAATTTGCCTGGCCAGTGATGTACATTTCTTCCAGAGGAATTCCTTTTTAATGGGCTTCATCCCATCTGGAATATTCGAGAATCAACCTGACCAACAAATACACAACGTTGTTTTCTGCTGGCTACCCCCCTTTGTTTGTTTATCTGAAGCAGTTGATGGGCAAATGGGATGCTCACCCTATTTCCTGGTTAGGTAGGATTATTTCTGTCAAAATGACGATTCTCCCGAAATTGCTATACTATTTTAGGGCGCTTCCGGTCTCAGTTCTGCACACATGCTGAAAACGTTTCAGAAGGCAGTCTTCTGTTTTATTTGGAACAACAAAAAGTCCTGGATTGCCAGAAACACTATGTATGCTCATAAACGATTTGGGGGATTGGGCGTCCCAAATGTTTTAAAAAATCAGGCGGCTCAAATTGCCCCGTTGACCTCTATATTTGCTGGTCATAAAGCCCCTTCGAGTCCATCTTGAATTGGCACTAGTTTCACCAATAGATAGCTGTTCTCTCCCCTGTCTCCCCCACAAATTGCGCCCTCATTATATAAGTGTTCATTTAAGGCAGATTTAAGTGTGGGATGCTTTTGGTTATTCAGTGGGTTTTTTTTGCCTCCACATCTCCCACTACTCACACTTCAATGCAATCTTCTCTTCCAGCTTGGTCTAGAGTCCCCTGAAGCCTTTAATTACCGTATTTTTCGC